>NC_091743.1:42145827-42445827 GCF_043380555.1 Nothobranchius furzeri
GGATGGGTGGAACGCAGAGATGAATTTCACCAGTGTGTGATGATGACTAATGGGACTTTAACTTTATTGATGAAGAATGAGCTCCATCAGTCAGGATCTGGTCAGAAGGTTAGCGTGTTAGTGCTAATGGGTGTGGAAAGAGGAGAACCAACTCACCAAATAATACAAAAATAATTTTAAAGCCTGATAATTATTCTTTAGTAACCATAGAAATGTCACATGTGTTTCATTCTCCAAGCTGACGGCTGTGACTGTATTTATACTCTTTCCACATCCCATTCCTCCTATCATAAGCATCATTAAGCTCAACCACCCCCTTAAACTGGGCAGCCCCGGTCCAAACTGGTTTCCTTTGTGCATCCGTGATGTTGAAACTAGTCTCCTCCACCCTTCTTCCAAAACCTCCTGATGACTCATGACCTTCTAACTTACATGACTAACCATCTGTTCCACCTGTGATGACATCTAAAGAGATGAAGGCCAGAATGTCTGAGTGCTGCAGCTCGTTCTCATTAGTTCTCTTTAGAAACTGTGGCGGTAAACGTTAAATGATAATAATTAAAAACATTTAGACAATTTTCACTTATCAGACATGAGAATGCTGTGGGACATTTTGACGTGTCTATTCTTTGAGACCGCTGGTTGTTTCCCACATTTGGCATCTTGATGCTGCAGGTGAAACAAGCCCCAGGCTAACAGAAGATGTGGGGAAGATTGTAGGCAGGCTCAGCCTCTTAGAGGTGTTATCACTATGACCTTAGTCCCGAAACACACACTGCTGTTGTCACTTTCACGCTCACTTTTGATAAGAAATGTGTCTCAACACGAATGTGTGAATGATTGTAAATCTCATCAGCCTAAACATCAAAGATGATCTTAAACTAGAAATTCAAATGAACTGAAAGATCGTCTTTTCTAAAATGATTAAAAGAGGATGAGTGTTATAGAGATATAGTGTGATAGAGGTGGTCAGGTGCTGCTGAGATCATCCTAAATGGATCCTCCTGGGCTATGAGTGTGATAGGAGCTGAGAGGGGTCGCTGGTGCTCTGTGGAAATGTGTTTTACTTTGTTTCAAAGGAGCCCTGATGTGAACGAGTCAGGGTTCCCCAGCAGGTCATTATGTCACCCCTAGCTTTCCCGTCAGTGGTCATAATGCTATGGCTGATTGCTGTAGTTTTCAACCCTCTGCATGAACATCACACCCACAGAGTTGTTTTTTTAGGAGGTTGAAACTGATTAACTGAAGCCGTCTGATCCACAACACTGAGGAGATGAGATCATCGCTGTGGTGGTGAAAGAGAGAGAGAAGCAGGACGAGTAACTACGGGGGGTGTTCTGTTGACCCATCTATCTCAGGCGGCCTCTTTCTTCTGCATCATTTCTTCTTCTGTGATGTTTCCTGCTGCCTCCTGTGCTCCTGCCATAATTATTACTCTCTCTGCGGGGCTCTGTCAGCTGAGCAAAAACCTATCCCATGCTGTTTTGAACACTCGCTGAAAAAATGCTTTTGTTTTTCTTGGGGAGAAGATTAACAACTCTATGTAGAAATTATTCTATCACAGATTTTACTTGTTTGTTTCCGTTCTGTAGTTTTGTGTCATATACAGCAAATATAGCTCTGTAAGTCTGGTTCTGGCTCCACTGGATCTTTCCTCCTGTTAAAAGGGAGTGTTCCTTCCCACTGTCACCCTGTGCTTTCTCAGTATATGCTGAAGGGAAGATCCAATAAAATCTGCCGATTTCCTTAAAGACAAGCAACTTTTTATTGATCAACATTTTATAATCTACCAAATCTGATTGGAACACAGCTGAATTGTAACTGGATTTGAATCTAAACCTGTTCTTATATAAAGTGGATCGGCTGCTTACCAAAACAACTTTGAAATGAAATGAAATTACAATTGAATTATTTTTTTAAAGGTCATTTTTATGGAAATGCGTTTTTGTATTTTTTCCCATTTTCCAATTTGTCTCATATTGTTTCTTTTAATATTTGATGATTTATTTATATATTTGTGTTGTTTTTCTCCATGTAAATGTCATGATGGTAATATTTTTTTCTAGCTAAGTTATAAATGATAGCTTTGGTCTAAGTCTAATAAAGTGGAACTGTGCTAGAAAGAATAAAACTTAAAATCATTTAGAAAAAAAAGATTTGGCCATTAGGGTCAAAAATCCTCCAGCAAAATGACAAGCACATCAGATTACCTTTCATTACTGGCAACATGCAACGAGGTAACTGTGTGAATCTTTAAAGGGATGTTTGGGCTTGCTTTTAGCACCCCCTAGTGTCTGTGAAGTGTAACTTATCTCCTCGCTGTGAGTTTGTCTTTTAACACGTTAATCTAACAGCTGAAATGTCTCCCCAGCCTTCATTAGTGTCTACAGGAGTGATTCATCACTAAATTAAACAAATAACCTTTTTTAAGATGTAAAACATGCAGGAAAGGTGCTGAAAGCAGCCTGCAGCACCAAGCAGGCTCCACTTGTCTCTCTCCAAGTCCAACAGGAGGGAGCCGCCACTCTGAAGTTGCAAGTGCAATAATCTAGCCACAGGGGCGGTGGGGGTGTGAGTGACTATTCGTTATCCATGTGAAGAGTTATTTTAGCAAAGAAATTATTAAAAATATGAAAAAGCTGCATAGTATACCCTTAAAGAACGAGTTTCAGAATAAAACTATTTCTCATCAGCACTCCGTTTTTGTTGCCGTTTTTCTGTTAAACATTGGATGTTTGACTGAGGGGATCGTTTATTTTTTTTTTCCATTTTGAAATATGCTTATTTTAAACTGGAAATTTGAAGATATGAGAACACATTTGACTGACCTTTTCCATTAAATCTGTTTAAATGGTTGCCAGTGATGATGATGAAGGGAGTGACTGAACTGAGTCAGAAATAAAATGGTGACCTGTCACTGCAGACTGCAGTCGGATGAGTCATTTCAAAACATAATTGGATTTTCTGTTTCAAATGGAAAATAGTGTTATCAAGATGGTCATTCATTTAGGCATGAAAAACAAAATAGAGCTCCGGGCCGAGGAGAGTCACTAAGGCTGCAATAAGCATGGTTCCTTCTGTCCAAACCATCACAGGGTTCTCTCGGTTTCAGGATAAACCCTGTCTTGTTCCCAGTTTCAGGTCGTCTGTCCCTCTGTCTGAAACATGCTAGTCACATTACTCCAAACAGATCCCAGACTCTTCCTGGGCGTAAAGCTGCTCTTGCTCTCAGAATGAAAATAAGCAAGAAAAAAAAGAATTAAAATCAGTTTGTAGAGATCTGGGTATGGTGATTCAATCTCCAACTTAGTTAAGGAATATTTCATTTGAGTTTGGTACTGAATTGTTATAAAAAACCTTTACAGTTTCCTCGTGGATCAGTAATTTCAGCTCCGAATCTCCGAGCTTTAGAGAAACACGCTTCCGTGGATGTTCTGTGCCGAGTCTGTTTGAACTTCCCTTAAATCAAAGCTGCAGTTCAGCATTGGTGCTTGAAGAACATTTCTTCTAAAATCCAGTTGACATTTGTAAATAGTGTCATAGACGGCTCAAGGAAACACCTGGCAGCCGAGCGCCGCCGTCACAAGGTCAGATGAGGACAGATGCATTTTTAGTTGAAAGATCGTCGCTGTTGTAACGGAATGAAATTACTGTTTTCCACCTAAAAGTCATTTCTCTCCTCTCCTCAGCAAGAACTAATCTGCATGAGACATTGTTCAAGGTCTCACGCATTTGCTTCTAAACTGTTTTCCTTTCCAGTCCAAGAGAAGAATGAAGACAAAGGACTCTCTCTTTTTAATGAATCAAATAACTCTATTTTAATAAGCTAATAAAACAAAGTGTTAGTCAATAATAAAATGTGAACCAATCTGTGAAATGAAAATATTAATTACTTGATATTATAATCCTATAGAATGTAATAATATAACTTTAAATGTTTCCACTAGAGACTGATCACACGTAAGGTTAAGCCACACATGACACATTGCTTTTACTGATCCAATCAGAATCTTCCAGATCTGATGCAGGCGTGGTTTTGGTGGTGTTTGGTAAATCTGTCATCTTTTAATTCGACCATAAATCAAAACATCCTAATTATAAAACTATGCTCACGTCATCTTTAACGCCAGTTCAAAGCGTTCTAGAGAAGTGTCGGAGTGGCCAATCCGTAACTTTCCTCTTCAGCCAAAAGAACCAATGACAAGCTGGATAAAATCTGTTGCTGTTCCAACTGCTGCAACGGTTCCTTTCAGAATAAAAGCTGAACCATCACGACCCCTATTTGGGTCTTGCTAGATGCCAATAAACCGTCGTGACCTGGAAGTATCTCAAGACTGGACTGGTCGGCGGCCGCGGCTGTTCTACAGGCTTCGGCTCCAGAAAGGTCCAAGCTGGACCTCTACACCTCCTGATCTAGACGGGGACTTCCGCCAAGGGTACGTAGACTGACAGAATGGCGTCTCAGTGTGTGTTATAAATCTCCAAATCAAAGCTTAGAGCGAAGACATCACCTTCACTCCCATCAGAACTAATCGTTTCTCCGGATTAGCTGGTTCTGAACAACATTCCACACTACACCATTCTCCGTCTCACTTCACCTTAGTTACACCATACATTTAGTGTTAAAGTTAGTCTAGTTTTAATTTGTTTAGTAATAAATCTTTAAACTTTATAAACTTGACTCTCTTTCGTTTGTCTCTGAGTTAATACGAAGTTGTTACATAATCCCTGCAATAAAAAGTTCCAATCTTCTGGTTTAAAGGACCCAAAGATCCATAAGATTGATTTCATATTTATTATGTATTTATTATTATGGAATCTCATGTCTTATGGTTCATTAAATGACACTGTGATTATATGAAACTTAGCTTTTTATGTTCTTTTTAAATAAATCTACTCATTCTGTGGTTTTAGCTTTCAAAGGTTAAACCTTCAACAGTTATCCTTCTACCAGCAGAAAGCTCTTTCAACAACCTCAGGTAGAAGCAACAGAGGCTGGCGACTGATCCAATAAAGTGTCAAGATAATAGTTAGTTCATGTGGGCCTTAATCAGAGTTGATTACTGCCTTCTTCAAACATCTCTATCTCAAAATAAATCATAATCATTAAAGCAAATATGATCTAAATCATTGCTGTAAATAACATGGGTTTTTTCCATAGAACTCTAAAGGTCTTAGAAGCAGAAATTATCTGTAAATATTAGTCGATTTTAAATATTCCTGCATTTCCACGTTTTGCTTAACAGACCTCAGCAATAAACTAAAGCAAAATATTTCACCAAAACCACCAGGAAGTGTTTTAGATCAGAGTGGTTTTACAGCGATAGCAGTCCACATGGTTCCAGTTGGACTAGCCAGTCGCTCGTCAGAATGGCCGGAACTGATCTTTGTTCCGCTAAACAACAGGGAAGGTACTATGTGTTCATAACTGTTCTACAGAAACATCATCCCTAAGATCTGACCTTTTAACCCCCATTACGGTTTCCCACAAGCATTGAACCGATGAGGACCCATATTGTACCATTCCTGGTACTAAATGATAAATGGCTGTATTTGATATAGCGCCTTCTAGAGTCCTGGAACCCCCCAAGACACTTTACAACACAGTCAGTCATTTAGATTATTTTCATACAAATGTTTTTTGTTTTCTAAAAAAAAAGTGTTTGTCTAACATATTAAACGGACTGTGTTAATATAGCACTTTCTGGGGTTCTGCAACCCCCCAAAGCACTTTACAACAAACCATTCATTCACCCATTCACACAATGGTGGGGATGAGCTACGATGTAGCCACAGCTGCCCTGGGGCGCACCGACAGAGGAGAGGCTGCTAAACACTGGCACCACCGGTTCCTCCAACAACCGCTGCAGGCAAACCTGGAGAAGTGCCTTGCCCAATAATTCAATGACAACAACAGATGGGACTCAAACCTGCAACCCTCCAGTTACAAGGTGGGCTCTTAAGCCCTCTGCCACCTCCTCTGCCCTAAAAAGCAGAACTCCTGATTAAAATGTGCAGATGAAGAATATTTTCAGCATGGCATGGGATTTTCACCACCTGATTCTTTCAGCTGAACTTTATTCACTTTACTCTCACTTTTTATCTCCGTGTCCAAAAGTCTTTTCACGAACAACGTCTCTGTCCCTTCACGAACAACAGAAGCGTGCATGCTTTTCTTTGTAGAACTGTCATGTGTAAATGTAGGTGTTATTAAAAGTCTGTTGGGTCGATGACTCAGAGGTGTTTCGATGCCTTTTGCTCTCTCTAAGAAAGTAGCCTGTGGTCATTTCAGGAGGACTTGAGGAAGAAATCTTTGATGTTTACACTCCAGGCTGTGTATGCTTGAAAATGACACGACTCTGTTACTGAGAGGACAACACAGATTCTGAGACTCGTAAAAAAGGCCCAGTGGGATTTCAAACCTAAATCTGATTCTTGAACATACATAAAATCATGTCATGTTAGCACCCCTGACACAATTCTCCATAACAGAAGTGATTGGTGTGAAGTAACAACTCCACAAGGAGTCAGCAACACCCTGGTCAATTATCACCAGCTGTCTGCTGTGAGAAGTGTGACTGTTAGACCAGCCATAAAACACGCTGTGGCACGGACGAAGCAGCGGGCCAGGGCAAATGCATCCCACAGAGTCTACCTACAGACGCTTGGTGACGCTGGTCCTAGAGATCGCTGATGAAACGGAGGAATTTCCTCAGTTCGATTCATCTCCATCATCTGCAGGTTACCTGTTGATTAAACACTCTAAGGCGACTGCTTCTATTTGTAAAAGAGATGAATTAAAGTCCTCCATCAAAGTGTGATCAATGCCAAGGAGCCTCTGGCTCCACTGGGCACGAACGCATAATGAAGCCATCATTCAGCTTTACTGCTCAGTGACTGAATGACAGACACCGAAAAGAACACAGTAAAGAATTTTATATGCCACTTTTGAGAAATTAACCTTAAATTGAATAATTGTTATTGCAATTCTTTTCCAAAAATAATGACTTCATATCCTGCTGTTCTTTTGTTATTTTTAATGTTCTCTTACCCAGACAGGGAGAACAATTAATGTCTGTACAGGTTATTTAAACATCAGTTTTGTGGTTTACACAGCTGTAATTCACCAGCTTGCATAAAAGCTACTTCTGCTGTTTCTTACCAGCGCTTTGTGATTTATATCTGTGAAAAGCGCTGTATAAATAAACTTTACTTACTTACTTAAAGCTAAAATCCTGAAAAAATGTAATGCACCACAAGTCCCTCTACCTGCTTCCATCACAGCTGGAACCACTTCCTCATTTGTGAACATACATCAGTTCTGCAAACCCATACGCATGCTCCGTGATTGTCTAACGCTGTTGGCTAACAATGAGTGGCGCAAAATTCAAATTGCATTGGGTTCTATGGGAGGAGCTTAGATAAACGGTGCCCAGGGCAGTTGTGGCTACAATGTAGTCCATCGCCACTGGCGTGTGAATGTGTGTGTGCATGGGTGAATGACTGGTTGTATTGTTAAGTGTCTTGGGGGGGGGGGTTATACAAGCTATATCAACTACAGGTGATTTACCATAAGCTTCAAAAACATATCACAACTACAAAGGAAAGAATAATTTGAATTTGTAGAAGTAACATATTACATTACATTTACTTTTTTACTCACAAAATTATTCTATTCATTTTTTATGGAGGGGGTGGGGCTTAATAATTAATCAGCCGCTAGGGGGCCCCTTGTTTCCTTTCATCTCTAACTTTTGCATTTCGTGTTTAGATTTTGTGTTTGCAAACATTGAAAACTGAGAGAAAAACAATCAGCCACTGGGCTAAAATGGATGGCAACTAGCTGAACCTCTAGAACAGTGATAATCTATGTGAATTCAGTTAAAATTAGAAAGAATTGCTGCATATGATACTTTGCCAGAAGTTTAAGTCATGGTCACATGAGCCATTTGACGTAATTGCAAGAAAATAAATGTGGCTGACGTGCCAATTCTAGTCACATTTGAGTGCCAAAGTATCTAAAATATGCCTTTGCCTTTTATCCTCATTTTATGGGCTTTTTGCTCACCAACCCCTCTCAGAATCAGTCAGCATTTCTCGCACTTTTCTCATTTATGGAAACTAAATAGAAAAAACTTAAACCCAGTCACACAAGGCAATGCTGCGAACATTTTAAAAGGAAAGTTGTCTCATGAATATTTAACTGTTGAACTCAGTTATAACTGAGAAAACAATGGAAGTTAAAGAAAAGTTAAACTGATTAAAAGAAGGACCTCTGCAGTCTAAAGACGTAGCCAATTTTAGATTAGCTATAATGTAGGAAATGGAGGCAGATCACTTAGATCCTTTGTCCTTCATCAAACCAACTTTCTTTCAGAGGGTTGTGCAAAACACCTTTCCTAAATTAGTCTCACTATAGGTTTGGTCCCAGAAACGTAAGTCTCCAGTGCTCTCTCACAGCTGTGTCCTTGCAAAGATTTCCTGCAGCTTATAAAAAAATTTAATGGTAAATTAAATTAAAAGCAGTAGTGCTCTCTATTAGGCAGTGACCATTGAAACCAGTGTCACATCCCTTCTCTATGTCAGGGCAACAAGTGCTTTACAGCTTTGAAATGTTGGAAATCTTACAAATAGGGGGATGTCAATGCTGATACCAGAGGTGGGTATTGGCCCGTATCCATAGTTGTGTACTTATACTTGTAAACATGTAAAAGTAATCCAATATCACAGAAGCATTACCACTTTTCGTAGTGTAGAGCTCAGTTTACAGTTGAAAGGCAGAAGGAGACAACAGCAACTGAAGTCTGAAGCAAACAAGGAAAAGAGGGCATATGTCTAAGAACTAGTTGATCAGATATTTCTGCCATGTGTGGTGTGTTCAGAGTGCCTTTGCCGGCTTGTAAAGCCCAGTTCTCAAAGCAGGATGATCATACCAGTTTTTCCTTCAGTCCTCCCCTTCAGACAATCCTAAAACTACACTAAAAACTTTAGAACATTGTATCTATTCCTTTAAAGAAGTCCATCACTGAGAAACCATTTCTTATTTATTATTTTTGAAAATGAGTTTAATATGCAAGCTGATTATGAAAATAGTCTCCTACACATATCTTCGACTTTAGCTTCTGATAGAAAACAGATGGTAAAACTCTACGATATGAAAAGCCTGACAGATCTAACATTCATGGACTCGTCCATCTTGACTCACGTCGGGAAAGCTGTTGTTTGTTTAGCATCCAGGAAACTAATATCTCGAGTAACAAAAGCTAACTGTTAGCATTAGCCACTCCACCACAAAGCAGAAATCCTTCAGACTTGTGTTGTTTGTGGAGATAAAACATCAATGTTGCAGAGCAGAGTCCGTGGTGGAGGTACGTTGCCGTTAGCCAATCCAAGGTGAGATGTATAAATTTCAGGAAAACAAGACTCAAAATCCTGTCACCTGAAGTTACTTTCTCCTCAAAACTAGTTCTGAGAACCGGTTCCCACTGTTTCAAATCATAAGAATCACTTGCCATTTTTGCAAACGCCTCCCCTATAAATTCCAGTTGGCGTGACTGACGTCACCATGCATGTTGCATGACTTACACATTTACTCAGCAGGAATAATGGCCCCTACACAGCATAAATGCTCCAAAGTTTGGTTATACTTTATGAGAAATGATGACAACAGGGCAACTTGCAAAACTTACAAATTAGATATGACATCAAGGAGAGGAAACCTTATGAATATGCAAAAGCATTTGTCGACAAAATATGCAATAACTTATAGTAAATAACGTGTTTTTGACCCGTTCCAGACTAGTGAATTTCAATGCAGCTGCAGTGGTGTTTTCACGTCCTCTCCTGTTAATACTGCAAGTAACTAATCAACTAACCCTAACCCTATTATGTCATTTACCTTATACACACCTCCACACTAGCAGACTCTAGTGACAAAAGGTCTGACATGTAATGAGATTTTGCCCATTTAGCAAAAGCTACAGCAACACTACACCATACAAGAAGATGACTCTGCCTTCACAAAGAGCATAAAACAGAACATTTTGAAGAATCTTTTCAACCGATACCAGGTACAATTCATTTTTTTATAACTAAATTAATTAACTGACCATGTGCAATTAATCTTTTGCCACCTATTGAACTACTCGAGGACTGATAAGGAATTGGATTGATAGACAGAATCGACAGTGGCATTGATATTGACAAAACATATTAATTACCACCCCTGGTTGAATGTGATGTGTAGCCAATAAGAAGGTGATCAGAAATAGACGGATGCACACTGGCTCTTCCTTGTCTGCCGTGTTTGTTTACGGTGAAGACACGTTTTAGTTATTATTAGAAGATGTTATGCAGGATTTCTTGTCTGACCTGGGAAGGTTCATGACAGAAGTCGGTTTGTTTGGTGTACTGTCGATGCACAGATGAAAGTTATTTTTTGTTAAAAAGAAAATAAAACAAAATGTTTGACTTTTTCTTCTATGCCAAACCACGGCTTATGTCAGTGGCATCTATTAGTATTAATGTGAAATACTGAAGTTAACCAGAAGTTAAAATCTACATTTACCTCATTACCATTTACTTTGATTTTATTACCATTTTGGAAGTTAAACAAGAAAGATTTAAGACTAAAAATAGAAATATTTCCTGGCGTCTACAACAGACACCCCTCTGGCCTCTTATTATTGTACATCTGTGGGAGAAAATATGTTTCCTTCCAGCTAATCCACCTGAATCCAAACTTCAGCTTTCACACTGCCACCTGCCCCAAATACATATGAATAAGGACTCAGACTCCACAAAGGCAGCTTTGGCATGCATCAAAAGTTCTTAATAAGATACTTTACCTGCCAGGCACCCCATAAGTGACTGCAGCAGCAGCAGTTTCCATAGCAACATCATCTTCAATTTTGAAGGGTCAAAATAGTTTCACATCCAATCACAATCCGGTGGAACCCGATTTGCACCTCTGTCCTTCGCAGATCTGGTAAAAAGGAAAGAGAACAAGAAATAATTGGCAACAACTTCGGAAATCCGATTTCTTGGTGGTGATCTCACATAGTGTGGCACAAGAGCACAACAGCAGAAATGTTATCTTTATTTTTCCTAAATATAATCTGCTTTTCTAGCCAAGAGAAACCTGAACTGAAGCCACAATTTCAAGTTTTCACTCAAATCTCAAAATAAACTTCTGGCCTAACTTTGCTTGAATCTGCACCAGAGAGAGAACACTTCTTTTCAGTGTTGGCTGAGAAACACTGGGACACGGACACAACTTGCAGAATATATATTAACATATTTTCTGCACCACCAGGGACAGCTGCTTCAAAAACCCCTGGAAAGCAAGACACACCCAGAAGTTCTCAGCCTTGTTCCTGCACGAAGCTTTCAATCTTTCATGCTCATAAAAGTAAAGAACCAAAAGCTGAAACACAGAAAACACTGGAGGATTTGGAAAAACGTGCGTCTCAGTTTCCCTGAACACATAGAAGAGCTAAATCTCTGGAGAAAGAACTAAAATGTAAAGTAGTGACAGGAAGGTAAATAATGGTTTCTCAGGCTTCGGGAAGGAAAACAGATTAAAGGTACAAACGAGGAAACAATGAGTCAAATCTTTCTAAAACAACAAGCAGGTAAAAGTGTAAATTTTTACACCAAACAGGTGTCCAACGGGTCTTTTATTAATCATGTTTTTGCTTTTATTAAGTGTCCTGATAAATAGGACATTTTTCCACTTTCAAACAATGTGCTAGTAAAGACCTCTTATGATGAATTATATAAATGGAAACCGTGTGCCCTCGCCCGGACGTGGGTCACCGGGCCCCCCACCTCTGGAGCCAGGCTTGGAGGTGGGGCACGCTGGTGAGCATCTGGTGGCTAGGCTTTCACACATGGAGCCCAGCTGGGCAGAGCCTGAAGAGTAAACGTGGGCCCCCCTTCCCATGGGCTCACCACTCATGGGAGGGGCCAAAGGGGTCAGGTGCAGTGTGTGATAGGGGTTGGATGAACTTGTTGACTAGTCAACTTCACTGCTCTGTAGTGACTTTTTATGCCTTTCATCGACTAGTCGCTGTCACGTGATAATGACCAACAAGATGCAGTCCTCGGAAAAGACAGCAGGTGCTGAGCCCCCTGCGCGTCGGGAGGCAACGCGCTGTGCCAGAACGCCGGTACTGACACCCGCCGTAAAACGGACATTTAACCAAATTGTGACCTTTACCCTCGTGCAATTTAACCTTCCCCTCACTCCCATCCTTGCCTTAACCAGCGTGTGCATGCAAAGCTCTGATTGTTGACGCGCTCCAGACATCTGCGTCCTGAGCACGGTCACAGTAACATCATCAAATCAGGTGTCACCACCTCAAAAACAAAGTTAACACGCGATCATTTCCTTTTATGTTTTCTGTCTTTTATTTGTGCCTGATGCATTTCGCTGCTGTGGAGCGGGGCACATCACCTGTTTTGTCCTCCGGTGACACCTCACCGGTGCGGCCGGCGAGCAGCTCGCGCTCCGCTGTTTTTGCAGTCGGTAGATCTTTTAGAACTGCAGTTCAAAGGTAACTCATAAGGTGAATATATATGAACCTAGGTAGCAGTTTTTCTTTAGGATTGAGAGGATATGCAGGAAGATAATAAACAGACAGGACAGAAAAATAGTCAAATAAAAACAAGTTAGTTTTTGAACCTGGTGGTTGCAACAAATAGACACCATTGAAGGTAATCAGAAGTGAGGAACAGAAAATGAAATAATTATTTTAATGTTTAGAGCAGCAGAATCTCTGAGAGGCTGCAGGCGCGTCAGTGAGTTTGCGGCTGCTGCGCAGGGGGAGGAGGGAGAGGGCTGAAGCGGAGCAGTATAGATGCAGAAACTAACTGGGTTAAAATAAATGTGTTTAACTTTGAACTCCAGCGAACCAACCGACTGGACTTTCTACTGATCGAACCAGTGATGACATGTTTAGCCGCATGCTGTCCTTCAACCTCTGGTTGTCTAGGTGGTGTCCTGAAAACAACGTGGGCTACATTGATAATTGGAAAACTTGTTGGGGAAAACCTGGTCTGATGCGAAGAGACGGCATCCATCCCGCTTTGGATGGAACAGCTCTTCTTTCTAGGAACATGGCCAGTTTTATTAGTCCTTCATGGCAACCCAGGGTTCAGACCAGGAAGTAGAGTCGTAGTTTAACACACCCCTCTGCAGCTTCTGTACTGTTACCCACCCACTACCCCATAGAGACAGTGTCCTGCCCACGGCGAAAATCACACAGATGAAATATCAGGTTTGGTTAAGCAAATCATGGAAATCTCATAAATATTAGAACAAATTCAACTGAGCAGAAAACTAGAAAAATTTTATGTGGGTTATTGAACATTAGGTCTATTTTTTCTAAGACTGTTAGTTAATGACTTGATTTGTGATAATCAGATTTCTTTGCTCTCTCTCACAGAATCCTGGCTGCAGCAAGAGGACTATGTTAGATTAAACAAGTCAGCTCCTTCTAATTATTTAAATCATCATATTGCTCGAAATACAGGGCAAGGAGGAGGAGCAGCAACCATTTTTCTTTCAGACCTATTAATCAGTCCCTTACCAATTAATAGTTAAAATTCTTTTAAACTTCTTATTCTTAGTTTTCCTAATCCAGATTGTAAAACTGTAAAACCACTCTTGCTTGTAGTTTTGTATCGTCCACCAGGCCCTTACTCAGAGTTTTTGGATCAGATCTCTGATTTTTTTATCTGATATGGTGCTAAATACTGATAAGGTCATTATAGTGGGGGATTTTAACATTCATGTGGACATTGAAAATGATAGCCTCAATATAGCCTTTAGTATTATCTAAGACTCAATTGGTTTTACCCAAAGAATACATAGCTCCACCCACTCCTGCCATCATACATTGGACATTGTGCTGACTTGTGGCATAGAGTGAGGAAATAACCATATTTCCACATAATCTAGTCCTCTCAAACCACTTTTTGATAACCTTTGAGTTTTTTATAACTGAATTCTCGAGACATGAAAGTAAATTTCACTATAGTCGGTCTCTATCTGACAACGCTGTTGCATCTGTTCCATCTTTACTATCTTCAGCATCTCAGAGGAACGTAGCAGAGGGCAATATTTTTATTTCTAGCCCTTCACAAATTGATGCTTTCGTTCATAATGTTACTTCCTCTTTACGTGTGGCATTAGATGATGTTGCCCCTTTAAAAAAGAGGGTAATTAGGGACAGGAAGTCGGCTCCCTGGTTTAATTCTCATTTACGAGCTTTAAAACAAAACTCTGGAAAATTGGAGTGAACATGGCGCTCTACGCACCATGAGGAGGCCTACCTATCCTGGAAAAATAGTTTGTGCTTTATAAAAGTAAGCTTAGACAAACTAGAACTGCTTATTTCTCAGCGTTAATTGAGGAGAAAAAGAATAATCCTAAATTTATTTTCAGTACACTTGCCAAACTTACACAGAATCATAGCTCTGAACCACCTATTCCCTTAGCCCTCAGCAGCAATGACATTATGGGATTTTTCACAAGTAAAATTAATTCTATTAGAAACAAAATCTTTAGCATCCTCCCTAATGTGATTTCTTCTTCCTCAGTGAGGCAGCATCAGAGGTAACTATAGAACCTCATCTGTGTTTGAACCATTTTGATCCAGTTAAGCTTTCAGAGTTATCAAAAATATTAGCTTCATCTAAACCTTCCACTTGCATTTTAGATCCAATCCCAACCAAATTATTTAAAGAAGCAATATAATCAATCTATCCTTAGTAAATGGATATGTACCACAGGATTTTAAGGTTGCTGTAATCAAACCTTCACTTAAGAAGCCTTCTCTGGATCCAGATGACCCAATGAATTATAGCTCATTATCTAACCTTCCATTTTTATCCAAAGTCCTTGAGAAAATAGTGGCCATCCAAGTATGTGAGCATTTAAACACTAATGATCTGTTTGAGGAATTTCAGTCTGGTTTTAGAGAGTATCACAGCACTGAAACTGCATTAGTGAGAGTTACAAATGATATTCTCATGGCCTCAGATAAGAATCTTGTGTCTGTTCTAGTCTTGATAGATCTCAGTGCTGTCTTTGACACAGTTGATCACAATGTTCTTTTAGAAAGACTTGAACATGTTGTAGGGATCAAAGGAACAGCGCTAGGCTGGTTTAAATCCTACCTGTCTGACAGATTTCATTTTGCAAATGTACATGACAAATCTTCTTCATACTCCAGGGTTACTTGTGGAGTACGACAGGGTTCAGTGCTTTTTACTATATATATGCTCCTAATTGGTAAAATCATTAGACAGCATGGGATAAACTTCCACTGTTATGCTGATGATACTCAGTTATATCTATCATTAACCCTGAAGAACCTAATCGGTTAGCTAGATTACAGGCTTGTCTTGAAGACATGAAAAATTGGATGACTCAAAACCTTTTGTTTTTAAACCAAGACAAGACTGAAGTTCTCATCTTTGGACAAGAAATTCAGAAAAGGAAATTGCTTAGTTAATCACCTGACCCGAATGGCATTAAATTAGTCTCTGAGAACAAAGTAAGGAACCTTGGTATTATCTTTGATCAGGACATGTCATTCAAATCCCAGGTTAAGCAGGTTTGTAGGATTTCCTTTTTCCACCTTCGGAATATTGCTAAGATTAGAAGCATACTTTCCAGGAGTGATGTTGAAAAACTAGTTCATGCATTTATTACATCAAGACTGTATTACTGTAATTCATTACTCTCAGGAAGTCCACAGAATGTAGTTAAAAGTCTTCAGCTTGTCCAAAATGCTGCAGCTAGAGATCTGATGAGAATTAAAAAGAGAGATCATATCTCTCCTGTCTTAGCTTCCCTACATTGGCTGCCTGTTAAATTCAGAATAGATTTTAAGATCCTTCTTCTCACATATAAAGCTCTTAATAATCAGGCTCCATCATACATCATTGACCTGATTGTTTCATATGTTCCTAACCGAGCACTTCACTCTCAGGCTACAGGTCTACTGGTGGTTCCCAGAATATCTAAAAACAGGATGGGAGGCAGATCTTTTAGCTATCAGGCTCCTCTCTTGTGGAAACAACTCCCAGCTTTAGCCCATGAGGCAGACACCTTGTCTACTTTTAAGAATAGGCTTAAAACATTTTTATTTGACAGGGCCTATCGTTAAAATTTGATGTTAGCCTAGATCTGGACAAGTGGGGGAGTACAGGGAGGTGGAGTGTACAGTCGATAAAGACGGCTCTCCCTTGCCCTGCCTCCAACATGCCTCCATCTAAAAGGCTAGGTTATCCAAAGTTATCTCTGTAATTATGCTGCTATAGGCTTAGACTGCTGGAGGACACACTGACCACTTTCCACACTGTACTACTTTCTTCTACAATCTGCTCTTTAACTGTATTATTTCCTGCTATTTCAGCTGTTAACTTTAATTTTTCTCTAAGTGTTTTTCTCCCCAGAAGAAGCTACAATGATGTTCTGCTCAGCTGTGGTTGCCTCATGGAGGGGGGCATCGTCTAGCACACTGCTGCTAACCACGAAAACATTATCCCTCTCCTGATAATAACTTTTTACTTTTCTTGACATTGAATGTGCTACTACTAGTTTACCCGTTTAATTATAGATTCACTAGGATAAATACAATAAAGTTTATCTCTCACCAAATAGAATATACACTAAGAAATCACAATGTAACCATAGAAACATTACTTGGTATATTTGGTGTGTGTGTGCGTGCGTGCGTGCGTGCGTGTGTGTGTGTGTGGTTGCCTGCTTTGTCTTCTCCATCCCCAGTGAGTCGTGGTGGATGGCTGCTTTTTCTGAGTCAGGATCCTCTGGAGGTTTCTTCCTGTTAAAAGGTAGTTTTCCTCTCCACTGTCGCTAAATGCTTGCTTAGTATGAGGATTGCTGTAAAGTGACTTGACGCAATTTGCTGGGTTCCTTATATAGGAACATTTTTTTCTGATTGGCTTAATGAACTGACCTGTATAGGAATGTTTATTATGTGAAGTGCCTTAAGACGACTCTTGTCGTGATTTGGCGCTTTATAAATAAACTTGAATTGAATTTTATTGAATCACGTCGTGCTGCACAGAGTATTGATACTACTGGAACTGCAGCTAAATGATTCTTTATTAATCTGTGTTTCTGGAGGAATATTTGTCTGAGCAGATGAGACATAAACTGGTCTGATAAAACAAAGCTGCACATTGCTTAGAACTTATTTTAGCTGCATGTGCAGAGAATCAGCTAAACATGTGCAGAGGAAACAATGAATGCTTAATTTTGAAAATTAAGAGTAACACAGTCATTAGAGGAACTGGCATCTTAAAGAAGCCTGGTGGGAATGTAAAAATGAACAGTGCAAAAAAGGTGATAATTGAGATTTCTTCCCCTCTCCTCCTAGCATTATCAGCTCAGCCTGACAAGTTTAACCCAAATTAAAAACACAAAGCATGAATACAGCAAACTAAGAATTAACAGGTGCTTATTATCAGTGTTTAACGGCTTGATTTGGGTGTGTAATGGCTTAAGATGTCAATTTTAAGTTTGTATTTTGTAGTTTTTTCCCCCTTTTTTAAATTTTTAGTATTAATAAATAGAAAATAAAATCTACCTGCTAAAAAACCCACGTCAATTTAGTTCAGTTTATCTGTAAAGCAACAAATCATGACAAGAGTCTTCTTAAAGGCCCTTCATAAAATAAACATTCTGTAAACACAGGTGGGACTTCTTAGAGCCCGCCGGGATGCACCAAGTGGGCATCAGCAATCAGGGACTACGCCGCAGGTGAAAGGCAGACTGGAGGAGCTGGGTGAGCTCCTGTCTGCGTCTCGGCGGGGCAGCTACGCTAACCTGGGTGGCATGATAACATAAAGCTGTAAGCAAAGCAGAAGCTGTGTTGGGTTGTGTGTGCTCCCCAGAGTGGCTGAGACTGCTACACATTCCAATACACTTCAGTTCATTAAGTCAGCCTAACCATAACCTACATTTGATTGTTCTAGTGTTCTGCTCAGTCAAATTTGTTCTAATTTTGATGAGATTTCCATGATTTTCTCTATTAATCCTGATATTTAATCCGTGTGATTTTGGCCGTGGGCAGGACACTGTCTCTATGGGGTAGTGGGTGGGTAACAGTACAGAAGCTGCAGAGGGGTGTGTTTAACTACAACTCTACTTCCTGGTCTGGACCCTGGGTTGTCATGGAGGACTAATAAAACTGGCCATGTTCCTAGAAAGAAGAGCTGCACCATCCAAAGAGGGGTGGATGCCGTCTCTCCGCATCAGACCAGGTTTTCCCCAAAAAGTTTTCCAATTATCAATGTAGCCCACGTAGTTTTCAGGACACCACCTAGACAACCAGTTGTTGAAGGACAGTATACGGCTAAATATGTCATCACTGGTACAATCAGGCAGGGAGCCAGAGAAAATTACGGAGTCCGACATTGTTTTGGTAAACTTACACACCGAAGCATCATTAGTTTTAGTGACCTCCGATTAGCGTAACCAGTGTCATTACCGCCAGCGTGAATAACAATCTTTATCCTCAGCCAACAGTCTGAGGTAGGATTTGATCTCAACCGCTCGTCTCCCGTCCCGCACGTAGGAAACAGAATGTGCTGCTCAGCTCAGAAAGCAGCGTTTTTACCTGAAGGCTGATTCTCAGGTGTTTGGAAATTACATCTACCAACAGAGATGCGTGTTTGCCTCTAAGTTTAAACGTTCTTTTAGCAGCAGTGTATTTACAAATAATGTAAGAGAGTGTTTATACCAAACCGATGCCTGCTGATACCCAAATATTAATGAGCTAAGATGTGTGTCACCAACATGAAAGCGTGGATCCATCCCGCCTGGCTGCTGGTAGTGTAACGGTGTGTAGGAGACTTTCCTTTCCCACTCTGGACCCCTCAGTACCACCTGAGACATGAAGAATTCAAGTGGTTCTGAAGGCAAAAGGGGGTCCATCCGGGTAATAGCAAGGTGTACTTTATAGAATGCACAGTATATCGGACTCTAGCCTTATGGGCCATTCCCATCTGTACCGGGTCGGCCCGGGCCGGGTAGCCCCAGTCTTTCCCAGCCTGGCCCGGTTGATTCCACACATCCTTGCCTTAAGCCCATGTGGGCTGATTCTACCCACCAATCAGAGGCTTGCTCTAATGGAAGGTGTGAATTTGCTGTCAGCAGTGGGTGTGTTGGCCCTGGTCGGCCTGAAGCAGACCCCCTCGAGAAGAGGGCTGAGGATGAGCCTTGGTTGGCCCGGAAAAATACCAGGCCACCCAGATATGTAAACAACCTACGCTACCCGGCCCGGGCCGACCCGGTACAGATGGGAATGGCCCATTAGAGAAACCAGTGTAGGTCAACCTGGACCTCAATCTCTTGTGAATGTGCATTTACACAACTATGGAGCAGATTATTTATTTTTATGTAAACATTGTGCCACAGTCCAATGACTGTTGGACGGTTTTAAATAGGTTATTTTAATGAGGATGTTTGTGAGTCAGTTTATACCGTTTGTGAGTAATTCTAGAAGTATAGCAATTAGGTTTCATCCAAAATGTCAGAAAGTGCCTCTGGAGAAGCGGCGTTGTTTCATTTTACCAAGTTAGGAGGACATGAGCTGCCCTCTGGAGCACAAGCTGCATTAATCTGACATCAAGCATTGAAACAGACCAAGTTTAGAAATGTTGGTGAAAAACTTCTAAAAAAATCACAACTGTGTAATTTCTTGTTATAAAAAATGATAAAGAAAGCTTTTATTCCACCCCTGCTGAAATTACAGACAGCGCAAAGTTTTAAAACACAGCAGAAGAAAAAGGAGAAGTGAGATGAAACTACTGAGAAACACATGCGGAAAAGAATGTGTTTGAGTAGGGCACGCTCTCATTAATCTCACATTCTCTACCTTCCAGCTCCGTCTCGTGTCTCCATCTACAGAAAAGAGGTCTTTTATCTCCATACATCACATGGAGGCTTGTCAGGATGTGTCTCGGGTGCAGCAGTGGCGTAAGGCGGCGCCTTCCTCTTAGAGAGCACATTTCTGCATATTAAAGCGATCCTCGTGGAACCACCGAGGCCTACACCTATTAGGCTAATGCTGCTTTTCTGTGTGCCATTGATCCTCTTTTAACTCTGTGCACAGTATGAAATTACACATTTAAAAATGTTGTGTGTGTGTGTGTGTGTGTGTGTGTGTGTGTGTGTGTATGGCAAGCCAAATGAGCATTTATTCTGATATCAGGATATCAGCCAGAATTGTCATGAACATGTAAGCCATTTCTGTCCACTAGTTAACTAGTTAGACATGTTTGTGTCAACTAGTTAAATAGTGACAGCCTAAATGTCAACTAGTTAACTAGTAAGGCCTAAATTCTCTCTAGTTAACTAGTTAAAATGTTTCATATCTTACTAGTTAACTAGTATTGCTCAGTGTGTTCACTAGTTAACTAGTGGACAGATCAATGTCCACTAGTTAACTAGTTAAAACACATTTAGTTTTTACTAGTCAACTAGTAAGGTACAAAAACTCGTACTAGCTGACTACTGAATGTAAAAATCCCACTTGTTAACTTTGCCCAATTTGGCCAGCCGCTTGTGCATTAATTCTGATATCTTGTCAACAGGTCAACTAGTTAACTAGTGAGGGTCAAACTGTACACGCTAGTTAACTATTGAACACATTTTGACCTTCACTAGTTAACTAGTTGACTCAAAAATGGCTCATTAGTTAACTAGTAAAGGCCAAAATGCATACCAGTCAGCTAGTTGAAGGTATTTGTGTCTCACTAGTTAACTAGTCAGGGTCAAAATGAGCCCACCAGTTAACTAGTGGGAGACGGAAATGTTCACTAGTTAACTAGTGAACACATTTTGGCTTCACTAGTTAACTAGGTGACACAAAATGGCTCACTAGTTAACTAGTAAAGGCCAAAATGCATACCAGTCAGCTAGTTGAAGGTTTTTGTGTCTCACTAGTTAACTAGTGATGGCCAAAATGTGCACACCAGTTAACTAGTGACAGAAGAAATGCCCACTAGTTGACAAGTGAACACATTTTGGCTTCCTAGTTAACTAGGTGACACAAAAATGGCTCACTAGTTAACTAGTAAGGGCTAAAATGCATACCAGTCAGCTAGTTGAAGGTTTTTGTGTCTCACTAGTTATCTAGTGACAGTTCAAAGTGTCCACATGTTCACTAGTGAAGGCAAAACTCCTAACTAGTTAAGTAGTTGGAGTAGGGCAGTGCCACTAGTTAACTAGTGAACCATTAATGACTCACTAGCTAGCTAGTTGATTGTAGCAGGCTCACTAGTTAACTAGTTGATGCATCCATCGTCCAAACTAGTTAACTAGTGAGGACATAAATGTATACTAGTAAACTAGTTCAAGCCTACATTCACACTAGCTAGCTAGTTGCACAGAATTCTAATTAGGAGGCAGAGAATTTCTCAAATTGAGGCTTTCTATTGGCTCACTATGTTAAAATAAAATATGACAACCAATCACAGTGTGGAATTTTGCAAAATCCCACCCCAAACATTTGCATGCGGCACACAAGTTAACATGCTGGCCAGAGGAACCTCAGCTAGTAAACTAGTAGTGGCTTCAGTGTGACACTTACATGTAAACTTGTGAAGGCGGAACTGCTCACTAGTTAACTAGAGAGGGTACAAATGTCCACTAGTTAACTAGTGAGGTGCAAAATAAGTGTCACTAGTTCACTAGTGGGCCCCAAAACGCCCACTAGTTAACTAGTAAGGTGCGGATATGCTCACTAGTTAACTAGTGAGGTGCAGATTTGCTCACTAGTTAACTAGTGCACCCTTAAGCACCCACTAGTTAACTAGTAAGGTGCAAAAAAGCATCACTAGTTAACTAGTAAGGTGCAGATATGCTCACTAGTTAACTAGTGGGCCCCAAAACGCCAACTAGTTAACTAGTAGGGTGCGGATTTGCTCACTAGTTAACTAGTGAGGCGCAGATATGCTCACTAGTTAACTAGTGACGTGCGGATTTGCTTACTAGTTAACTAGTGAGGTGCGGATTTGCTCACTAGTTAACTAGTGAGGTGCGGATTTGCTCACTAGTTAACTAGTGAGGTGCGGATTTGCTCACTAGTTAACTAGTGAGGTGCAGATTTGCTCACTAGTTAACTAGTGAGGTGCGGATTTGCTCACTAGTTAACTAGTGAGGTGCAGATATGCTCACTAGTTAACTAGTGAGCATATCTGCACCTCACTAGTACCTCACTAGTTAACTAGTGAGCATATCTGCACCTCACTAGTTAACTAGTGAGGTGCGGATTTGCTCACTAGTTAACTAGTTACATCTAAAAACACATACAAGCTGACCATTTTTGTCCACTAGTTAACTAGTGGAACAATTGAAATTTCACCAGTTTACATGTGTGGCAGTGCAGCAGCTCACTAGTTAACTAGTGCCTGAAACACAAATTATGCATATTCTAATGAGAAGGCGGGCAGAAGACTCCTGTTGGGTATAAGAATCCCACCCAGTCTAAAACGTATGTGCTGTGGCCTCTCAATCACATACTGATGGGTGTCCCTGAGCGCCAAGGCTTGCACTCATTAGTCATGGTTTGACACCTACTGGTTGGTCGTTGCGGCGGGTTCGAATCCCGCAGATGGCATTCCGCAATTGCTGTAACATTATTTATTTTCTCTTTGTGTTGTAATGTTCAAAGTTTTATTGTTTTACTGCTTTTATTCCCCCCTCCCAAATCAAGTAAAGCACCTCGTTTGGTGTCGTGTAAGGGAGATCAGTTGGCGAGTTCAAGTCCCATTGGAATTTAGTGTGCCAGTAATTTTATTGTAGTTCATTTTTGTTTGGTAATGAAAGTTTGGTATTGAAAAAGGCTATCTCCATCCATCCATCCATCTTCCCAAGAAATAGATCAAATGACACTGAGGGAAAAAACTGTGGTTATTTTGGAGAGGGTGCTTGCTGCAAAACCACAAAGGCGGAGCTGCACCCCGCCCATTCACGCAAACTCAGCCTAGCCCACTGACTTCCGTTTTTGTTTTCAACTTTATCGCAAATTGACCTGACCCACATGAATTACGGCTGTTACTAGTTTACAGTCGTTAATGCTATGTTCTATGCTCCAATTAAACAAGATAAATATAACTTGCTACATGACAAAGACTGAATATATCTCGAAATGAAAAGGTTTCTTTTAGCGAATATCTGCCTACAGCTGGTCTAATAAAACTGGTGTCTAACAGCACTTCAGTTTATTGAATGGCCTCTGGTAGTCTAGTGGTAAAATCGTCTGAGTTGGTTTTTGCTTTCCCCTCAGCTGATGCTGGTTCGATTCTCGGTGGGGTCATCAGCAGTCTATTTAGCCACATTCAATTTGTTCATATTTTAGTTGTAATGTTTATTTTCAGCAAAATATTTATGTCGCTAAAAGTTCTTTGAATTTGGTCGTTCCTAAACAGCATTTTAGTTGAAACTCTGCTCACAAATGGACTCACACTGGCTAAATAAACGAATAAATAAATAAATAAACACATTATATGTTAAACGGTATACCAGTAAATAGTTG
This sequence comes from Nothobranchius furzeri, assembly GCF_043380555.1. Lineage (NCBI taxonomy): Eukaryota > Metazoa > Chordata > Actinopteri > Cyprinodontiformes > Nothobranchiidae > Nothobranchius > Nothobranchius furzeri. The sequence goes on from NC_091743.1 coordinate 42,169,407, forward strand.
TAAACATAGTACTGGCAAGTGTAGCTAGAAATGAAGAAAAGAGGTTGTAAACTACCTAAAACTTACACTACTGGGAGGCGAAACAGCATGTCAACCTGACTCCATAACCACTACACCACCACATCTGTTATAAATCAAGTGGTGTTACATGTAATTGTGCTGCCCAGTGTGTCTCTGAGATGGGATGTATGGTTTATTGGCGGTGTCTCAGTAGAAGTCATTTCAGAAATAATTTGTCAGAAAATTCACAGAATATCCAGATTTGAGAACCAAGACCAGACCCGCTTCGGGGGAGGAGACCAAATTGAAGCTGAGATGGGAGGAAAATGCATGAATGAGGCTAAAAATGGCTTTGGCGTGTTTCTTATGAGGAAATGACAATATAACATCATTAAAAGTTCCAAAAGTTAGATTTTTAATTATATGGAACCTTTACAAAAACTGTTCAATTAACTTCTCAACTCCGTCCTCAATCTCGCATTTTTTAGCTACAACACCCTCTTTGGTTCCAGAATGCTATCAAGTCTGACAACTGGAAGGAATTAGACTGACTCTAATGGAATGGGCGGGGCTGATTCTGGAATGGGTGGGGCTGACTCTGGTGCAGCTCCACCTTCTGGTGCAGCTCCGCCTTTGTGGTTCTGCAGCGATCACCACTTGTTATTTTGAGCTAGTACCAGAAGACAGTGTAACCTTTTTTAGTTCTCTCCAGTCAAAACAAAACTTTAGACTTTTTTCTTTTTTAAATTTAACAGGGAACAGCAATGAATTGAACAGGGAACTTTAACCAGTAGTCACACAACAAAATAAAATCACACAAACAAAATAAAGTTACTCTCCTTTTCTCTTGGTGTCTGAAAAGGGCAGGGAAAACCATCAGACTCCAGTCACCCATCGAATGGACTCTTCACCCTCCTGCCCTCTGGGAAGCGCTACAGGAGCCTATGGACTAAGACTACCAGGTCCCGAAACAGTTTCTTCCCCACAGCTGTCAGACTCCTAAACTCTGCCTGCTGACATAACACCCCAAACCAGCAGCACCCTACATAAACTCTGTAGAAACAAGAAAGCCCTGCAAATCGATGCAGAGCGTCGCGGGATATGCCTGACTGGTCATATATATTACCTCTCATGACACTGACCTCTGACCCTATGAACTTGTGTATGTGATGAGTTTATTTACCTTTGATAGGGAGTTATGACCTCTGATTTTGTCAAAATCCTTCAACCCGTTCAGGAGATATTGCACACAAAAGCCAAATTTTCATATATACGGCCTCACACAACCTTGACCTTTGACCCTATGAGGTTTTGTACCTCATGAGTTTATTTACCTTAGATAGGGAGTTCTCACCTGCGATTTGGTCAAAGTATTTCAACCTGTTCAGAAGATATTGCACACAAAAACCAATTTTTCATATATACGGCCTCACACGACCTTTACCTTTGACCCTATGAGGTTGTGACCTGATCAGTTTATCTACCTTTGATAGGGAGCTATCACCTCTGATTTGGTCAAAATCATTCAACCCGTTCAGGCAATTTTTGATATATATATGACCTCACACAACCTTGACCTTTGACCCTATGACATTGTGTTCCTAATCAGTTCATGTACCCTTCATAGTAATAAAATACACAGGCGAGGGTCCGACTCTCTGGAGGACGCCATGTTGGATTCTATGTTTATTTAGCTGTATTTATGGTTTTGCTGGTGGTTTTTGACTCCTTTGAAAACTGTGCAACAACACTCTTCTTCTTCCTTTTCTTGTGTGTTATTTGGCGGATGGCACTCAACATAAAAAGATGCATTTCTCAAACAATTAATGTATTGGAGCGTGAACCTGAGTCATTAATCTCATATCCTAATTTGAGAGTTACAGCTAGAGTCCAGAGGGTTTTGTTGGCTTTATAAGCATTAGTTAGTAAGGTCCTCACTTGAACAAAAAATACAGCTTGTTTGCAGTGACTTTGGTATTTACTACCCCCTATTGCCAGAAATCTACACACTTTCCCTTTAAGCACGTTGTCTCTTTAAGACTGGTCCTGGGTGACATTGGAGTTTACAGCGAGGCCTTAGAAATTATCTGTCTGGATATTTATTGTGGAGATTAATGGACTAAAATGGGTTGCTGCACCGTGACTGTCTTCTCCTTTTTTTGGAGAGTAAAAACTATATTTTGGTTTTTAAATGCTGCCGCTGCACCGTGTTAAGAAATCATATTACTGGTTAGTTCGAAATGGGTTGAAATGTTCACATTTCTTCTTTGCTTTACATGCTGATCACTAAAGCGTGCTTTAATTAATATTGCGTTTTCGTAAAATGTAAGAGCAAACAAGGGGGATTTTAATTGACAAAAATAATAAAATCAGCACATTTCCAAGCCAACTGCGGTTAACATTGGCACGTCGGCTTGAAAAATATCTCCTTTTTGCCGTAAATAACACACATTTCATAGCTGTTGTGGGTTATGTATGTGTTCATCAGTGCTTGAGAACTGTAACTTTGGGGAGCGGGTCGTAATTGTGGGCTTTTAATGCGGTGCTGTCTGTGGCGAGGTGTTGGTAGGGTCTGATCGGAGCTGCAGCCAGAGCGTTTCTCCCAACCAGCGGCTGCTGGGAGCTGGTCCACGGTGAAGCAGCCCACGCAGCCGAACGAGGGCTTCCCGGCTAAGAGCTGACCGCAGCGGCCCCGACGACCGCGGGCCAGCGACCCGAGAAATAACATGGGGAGTCCTGCTGCTGCCTGCTGTTGTTTGTTTTCCGTAGTAAATACCTGAATATGCAGAGACTCAACAGGTCATTCAGTTGTGTGGTATCATTCAGATGATCAAATGAAATGTTGCAACATTAATATCAGTTTACCTGATCTTGATCAATAATCGCATTGATGAATTGGTGCATGAATAACTACAAACCCTGCTTCCTGCAGCAGCTTTTTCTGCTCTAGATTTATGATCTGCTATTTGTATATTTCAACGAAAAAGACGGAAATGGCATTAATTATTTAGATTTATTTGTGGATTTTTTTGTCGATGTTAACCCTGTTGTGTCTCAGTTCATGAAGCTGTTTTCAATGTTTCCCGCGATGCGAGCAGCTGATTGTGCAGCAGATGGCCGGGACATGATCAATTCCGAAGTGTATGGGACTAGATTTGGGCCAATAATTTCAAGAAAAACTCTTAGAAGGTCAAACAAAAATTAAGAATGTGCGTGAAAAAAAATTAATTGCAAAAAAAAAAATCGTTTCAAAAGTGAAACTTACTATACGAATCAACTTATTAAAATGAGTAATAAAAGTATTTGTATTTATTATGTTTGACTCCACGTATTTTTCTTTTCATTTTCCTTTGTTTCATTCTCACTGCTCAGATTTTTGCTCTCGCTACCAGATTTGCAGTTTCACTTCTCGGCTTTCTCCTTTGCGCTGCGTGAGGTTTTGATTGCAATTCTGGCCCAACCCTCTCGGGTGGGTGGGACATAAGAGAAGTGCTCTCCCATTGGACAGTGTGATCCTGAATGACAGTTTGTGACCCGGAACCAGAAGTGACGCTGTCCCGCGATTTTACTTGTTCCTCACGGGTCTTAGCGCCACCCACGTTCATATTTCCCCTGTGTACTGTGGATCAAAGTGAGTATTGATCGTTTATTTGATATTTTCTTGGAAACCCTGAGTTAAAACCCTTAAGTAAAGCCAAGTCAGGCATTAACCAGACGTTAGATCGCTAGCTACCTAGCCAAAGTGCTAGCCAGTACCCGAATGCTTTAGCAGGGCTTTGGTTGGTCACCTGCCAGTCTAAGCGAGGAACGGTATCATAACTAAACCAGCGCATATCACCCACCCCCACCCCTGCGTGTGCAGCCTACATTAATAATCTTGTTGATTAGCCATAGGAATCTGTGCAAAGTCAGAGCGTTTGTAGCTACTGGAGCTAACCTGTGTTTTAACTGAAGTCATATTTTTTTTCACTTTAGAGTAATGCAACAGCATGGCTTCCGATAAAGAACCAAATAAACAAGGCAGAAGGACTCAGGTATATGTTAAATGTATACTGAAGCGTATGTTCAAATTGAACTGAAGTTTTCTTATGTTGGGCTATATAACACAGTTAATCCTAGGTGATAGTATTAGTCAGGTAAATATCAGTCTCTCCTCTTGGCCAAAGATTTGTCTTGCCAACAGCATACAAATTTGAGAAATAATTGTTTGAATTGAGCTTTTTATAATGTTTCTGAACACAGAAAGTCCAACATTAGAGGCTATATATATTGGGGCTATTACCTACGTATGTATAAGATGCAGTACTTAACCATTACAACTTCACTCAACAGCAAAGATCTCCCCAAGTTGCTGAGGCGGCCACAGAGGCTGTCCAGAATATTCTGTCAGTTTTGAACCAGTCATTGGGCAACAGCAGAACAGATAACAGTCAGGGACAGAACTCAAGGCAGCCGCAGAGCATGGATGAAGAAATGGCCAGGTCTAAGTTTAATCATGTTTAAAAATAAATATTCTTCTACCATGTTATGAGCAGTGCTTTATTTGAATCAACTTTATATATATATATATATATATATATATACTTTTTTTTTACTTATGTTTACATCAGTCAAAGTGACTGTTTATTATTTACAAATCCTGTCAATTACAGGTCTTTTCCTGGACTGTTTAGGCGGGGGACAAAGCGAAATTCACCATGCATGTACAGGCCAACAAAGATTGCCAAACACTGGAGCTCATTCAACTTTACAGTTTTTCTTCTGTGCAAAAATTGTGACACAACTCCTTCACCTGTTCAAGACTTGCAGCACATGCAGGCAGGTCTGGGAAAAAGAACTCTTTCAATGCCAAAAGACTTTACTCATGCAGAGGTACTTATTTTCATAAAAATGTAATTTTATTTGTGTTGACAATCATTATCAACAGGCAGCAATATGTATTAGTTGTAAATTAAGAAAAACATAAATTTGTGCTTGTCTTGTATTTTAGGTCTCCAGCTTGTTTCAGAGTACATATCCAAAGATGAAAACAATCAGTGGTGGATGGCTTTTGTACAAAGCAGCTGGTATTACAAATAACTCATCTGTATCTTGTGATTGAGCTGGTGTAGTTACTCACTGCTGAGCTCCTCTGACTTTTTCTAAATTTTGGCAGGAGGAAATGGACGGCGCCATTTATCTGTTGTTCCTCCAGAATCAGAGGGATACACTGGAAGTACAATAAGAAGTGCATCTGCAGGGGGGAAAACCATGCTGTACATTGTTCCTTTACAGGAAGAATTTGATCTGACACCTCTACCTCACGATGCACAAGAATTTGGCCTCATGCCAAAGGCTGAATGCAAGACTTGCCTTAAAATCATGCCTTTGCAGCTTCTTGCCCTACATGTAAAACAGTGCAGTGCCCCAGACACAGTTTCTGATTCAGAACTAGATTCGGAACCAGAGGTAAGTAAATGCAAATTATATGTGTAATTACTTTTAGGGATTTTAGATGTCAAGCAACCTTATAAATAATACACTTTGTTGGTCTACTTTAGGTTGTTGAGATACCCTGTCATTATGAAAAAGTAAGTCATTTTATAAATGTATATATATATATATATATATATATATATATATATATATATATAAAATCTTTCAGACTGTCTTCTAATATTCTGTAATCGAATTTCTCTGTTTTAGCCAAAAGAAGGAACATGTCCTTTGTGCCAAGTGGTTTTCCCAACCAGGGATTTGGAGATACATGCTAGTGTCTGTGGCGACGTTGGAAGTCACTTGGACAGGTGAATGACTTTATGTGTACATGTGTTCCAACCAAACCAAGGTGCAAATTACAGCTGCAAAATGTACAGTTTACACTGAAGTGACAAAAACTGCAGTCCTCCTCTGATCCAATGTTAAAAATGCCAACTTCATATCATAAATAAACATGTTTACAGCCTGGTAAAAAATAACATTTTAGGATTATTAGGCATGAGGGAGGTGAATTTTTTTGTAAGTCATCCATTTTAATGTAATTAAAGCTTAAAATTAGGAGTAATTATTTGATTTACAGGTAGCAGAAGAGTCATCAGTGTTAACAGTTTCCCTCCTGCTTCTTCCAGGGAAGACCTCAGCCTTTGCCCCATATCGACAATGTTACAGAGAGTAGCCGAGTCTCCCAGTTACTGTTTTCTTGTTAGAAGTGCCCGCCAACCTCGGTTCTCTTTAGCTAACTTGTAGCTACATAAGCTAAAACTTTGTTGGGTGTCAATCTTCTGCCTCACAGCCTCACTCTCGGCTCCATTTATGTATTTTCTGTGAGAGAAAAGACGCGTGATATAGCCAAAATGGTGATAATGGGAGTCACCCACTGGGCTTCAGCTCTTCAGAAACCTCTACAGGTGGCAGTGTGTATTAGTCTGTCTTCTATATACAGTCTATGGTCCCAACCCTTAAAAGTGAGTTAGAAATGCATGCCCATTTATATTCTCCAGTACATTATATTTTCGGTTAAGTAAAACTAGGATTTGAGTAATTCATATTATTTCAATAACGTATCAGCTTTCTTAACTATGTTCTTCTATCTTTATTTTTCTTTTTACAGTCCTGCCTCCTATGACTCTGCCAGTCCAGTTGGGTTACAACTGCTTCAGAATGAAGAAATGTCCTGGTACATGATATTTTCACCCTACTTTTGATTATGGAAAAGAGATCTTACAGCTGCTACTGACAAAAATCTTTGTTGAAATATTTTTGTCAGTATATTGTACTTCTTTCCTTATGCTGGATTAGTTTATATCAACACATTGCAATTCCCCACAAGTTCTCTTTTTGAGATCATTGGCAGCAGGGTTAAAAAGGGTACAGTCTTACGAGGAGTTTGGCTGTGTTACTTTTTTCTGCCACTGCAGTATAATATGGTTTGTGTGCAAGAACCTCAAATGTATGTAATTGTTCTTTTGTTCATAAACTTGTCAGAATTATTGTTTAATTGTCCTGAAAAAATGTTCTTGTCTTAACAGTGAAGAGGATGTGCTACGATGGCTGGCAGCTCAGGTTGATGCGAGCAAAGAGTTCTGCCTTTGTGTGTCCAGAACTAATCTCATAGAGCGTGGACTAATGCTTTGGCAGCGCCAGAAGCACAGTTCACCACAAAATGTTTTGAAGGTAACTTTCATGGGAGAGGCAGGGGTTGACACAGGTGCTCTGCGGAAAGAATTTCTTACAGGTTAGTTAATATATTTGTCCATAGTCAACATGAAAGTAATTCATATGTTTTCAGCAACATCTTCACTGAGTGTTGACAGTGGCTTCCTAACCTATCTTTATTTAACTAATTTCCTAGAAATGATTGCTGGTATTGAAACCAGACTATTTGAAGGTGAAGATGGAAAAGGCAAAATGCCCAAATACTCCATCAATGACCTGGATAACGGGCTGTTCCGGTACAACTCAGTATCATACTATTACACAGTGCACCATCTACAGACATGCTTTTAAATCGCACTGTACTCAAACTAGTGCATTTCTTGTCTTTTCAGTGCTGCTGGTGAAATATTTGCTGTGAGCTTAGCTCAAGGTGGCCCAGCACCAAAGATCTTACAAGAATGGTGCTATGATTTCCTTTTAACTGGAAATCTGGAAACAGTTGATGTGAAGGATGTGCATGACCAAGAGTTGTCTTCATTAATCCAGATGGTGTGTTGCACAAGAAATGCATTTATTTTAGAAAATGATGCTGTAGGTAGATTAAAAGCTGGTTTTGGTTTATGTTGAACAATAATTAAGAAATCACTTGTATTACTATACTTACACTTTTAATACTATAACATTATACTTAAACTTTTTGTATCCCCTTTGAAATATTTTTTTCTTAGTATTTGTCCCATCTTTTCGTAAGGGCTGCCATTTGTATCACACCCAGGTGACTAATTCTATGATGTAATGATAATTATTTTTTTAAAGTCCAACATGAATGATTAGAGAAATATAAGTGCCAATCAGCGCAGTGGCCTAGTGGTATGAGTGTCTGCCCTGAGACTGGGAGATTGTGAGTTCAAATCCACAGTCAGGTCATACCAAAGACTCAAAATGGAACCCAATACGTCCCCGTTTGAAGCATTAAGGAGTTTGACTGGGTGGGTAAACAACTAAATAGTTCTAGAGCACGGTGCCTGTGTCTGCAGCTCACCGCTCTCAAAGGATGGTTACAATGCGGATATGTTATTTCACCACACAACAGTGTGTGTCACAACTGCTGGGACTTTACACTTAAAGGGGATAAAGTTGACAAGTCTGTTAATATATGCACAGTGCAAACAGATTAGATATAAAAAATTATGGAATTTGGTATAATTATGTATAATTCTGTATTTATTACTGCCCTTAACTCCAGGTTGAAGAAGTGGAGGATTTATCATCTTGCACCGAGCAAATCATCAACTGTGGTTACACGGGACCAATTAATAAGGACAACAAAGACAAAATAAAGAGGTATATTAATTCCTTGTACATCATAATTTAAAGGGCATATGTTGTGTTTCTTATCATGTGTGGAGGTTGATTTAAGGATATAGTTGTGGCATCAGCCGAGTTGCCACTACTATCCCAAATGGTACACTTTGGACACAAGTTCTCTGTACAGCAACATGCTGTGCTGAATAAGTATAATGAATTTTTTTCTGTATGTGAGAAATTTTATGGTCCCCCAAAATGAAAATGTTGATTATATTGTGACCTTTCCGCTCTAGCCATCTTCTAACCTCATATTTGCATCACTTATTTAACTAAAAGGGTTTTCTGCAGAAATAATTGAAATGGAATATACAGAGGATACATCTTTCAAAATTTTAGACACAATCATAACATGTAAAATTTTTTGTGTGCGTGAAAGCTGAAGGTGTCTCAGGGTTTAGGACTTCACCTTGTGGCTGGTAGGTTGCCGGTTTGAACACAAGCGGTGTTAGTGTCAGCTGTTGTGACAAGACACTTCACTAATTTTGCCTGCTGGTGGCTGTCTGATGGACTGATGGTACCTGTGCTCAACAGCCTCTCTGTCAGTGTGCCCCAGGGCAGCTTTGGCTACAATGTAGCTCATCACCATCATTGTGTGAATGGATGAATGAGTGGTTAGGTAAAGGGTTCTGAAGTCCTCAGAGTCACAAAAGGGCTATTTAAATACACGCCATTTATCATATACGGATCTGTGTATGTGAATGTAAGTCATTATTTGCTTTTGTTATCTGTTACATTTAGGGCAATTATGCTGCACTCAGCTGCAAGACGAACTTTAATGCTTCGCCAGCTCCGTGAGGGATTACAGCTTTATGGCCTGATGGGAGTCATGGAAAAAAACAGACAACTTTGCCGGGACTTGTTTGTTGCTGGGAACAGCGATGAGGTAAACTAGAAAGATTTTTTGGACAAGAGAATTGTTAGCTTATCTGTAGCTCTGACAATGAGGAAATTACATTGTTGTAGTATTTTTTCTTCTAAATTACTACATCTCTTACGTCCCTCAGCCCGCTAGGAGAGATGTGGTGGAGGGAGTAAGGAAAAGGTGTGTGTGGTTAATAATAATTGAGGAAGGTGTCGCTCAAACAAAGGGCTTTATTAAACAAACAAAGGAGGACCGAAAGGAGCAATCTATAAAGGAAAATGGTTTAACATAAAGTACAGCCCCCCGCTGGGATACAAGCTGAAATAGTCTTAACCAAAACACAAAATGGGAGCAGTCCTGATTAATAGTCACTCTTTCTAAGTCGAAGTCCTATACCAATCTAAAGTCAGTTTGCCGGTTTGTCAAATACCATAAATCCTCTAATACAGGCCCGGGCCTGTATTTGACCCAAGCTCCAGGCCTTTATTGGAAGGAGGGCCAGTATTAGAGGCAGGCCTCTATTTCTATTTGAGCAAAATGAACTAATGGTTCGCTGGAGTTTTTGACAATTAAAATTGTGCCCACATTTTCAAAGTTAAACACATTTCTTTTAACAACGGTAGTTTCTGCTTCAGCCCTCTCCCCCCCTCCCCCTGCTTCAGCCCTCTCCCCCCTCCCCCTGCTTCAGCCCTCTCCCCCCTCCCCCTGCTTCAGCCCTCTCCCCCCTCCCCCTGCTTCAGCCCTCTCCCCCCCTCCCCCTGCGCAGCGGCCGCAAACTCACTGATGCGCCTGCAGCCTCTCGGAGTTCCTGCTGCTCTAAACATTAAAATAATTATTTCATTTTCTGTTCCTCACTTCTGATGACCTTCAGTGGTGTTTGTTTGTTGCAACCAGCAGGTACAAAAACTAACTTGTTTTTATTTGACTATTTTTCTGTCCTGTCTGTTTATTATCTTTCTGCATCTCCTCTCAATCCTAAAGAAAAACTGCTACCTGGGTTCATATATATTCACCTTATGAGTTACCTTTGAACTGCAGTTCTAAAAGATCTACCAACCGCAAAAACAGCGGAGTGCTCGCTGCTTGCCGGCCGCATCAGTGATCGGTGCGTCACCGGAGGACAAGGTGATGCGCTCCGCTCCACAGCAGCAAAACACATCAGGCGCAAATAAAAGACAGAAAACATTAAAGGAAATGAACCGACATGAACGATCGCGTGTCAGTACCTACGCTCTGGCACAGCGCATTGCCCCCCCGAGCGCAGGAGCTTGTCACCTGCTGATAGCAGGCAGCTGTCTTTTCCCAGGGCTGCATCTTGCCGGTCATTATCACGTGACAGCGACTAGTCGATGACAGGCATAAAAAGTCACTATAGTGAAGTCGACTAGTTCATACAACCCCTGCTACTGCTCCCCAGTGTTCTGCAGCATAATCAGCACGTTCTCTTTGACTTTGATATCAAATTTTCGCCTCCTCTTCGTCTCCGCACGGTTAAAGTTACCCTCGCCATCTATCACTGGCAAATCAAAAGTGAGACGATGACACAACCGCCCCCCGTACTTGCTTATTACCACATTCCACCCGGCCACAATAAAATACCGGCCATTATTCACCTCCGCCGACACCGGCCAAAATATGATACCCGGCAGTTAATTGAATACAGGCCAATATTAGAGGATTTACGGTACGAGGTAATCTCTGAAGATGAGTCTATATACGAAGCTAACAAGTGCTAAGCACGCGAGGAGAAGAGAACAGACTGAACACCTCCGTGTCCAATCTATCCTGAACCTTCTCCCCGAATCTGTGTCAGTGACAGCCTTTTACCAGCAGTGGTGTGATTGGAATCACAGCTCAATAATACCTAGCTGCGGATGTAGCCCTGGCCAAACACCCCCCACCCCCCGACAAAACACGCCCCCCTGTTGAGCTATCCCCGAGCTCAATAACGGCGGCCCTCCCAGCGAACAACACAGTTGAAAGAAAATAAATAAAGAAATAGTAATAATGTAATTAAACAGACAGGACTCCAGGTTTAAATATGAATGTATGGATTTTTTTGGCCATCCCCAGTGAGATTATTTTTGTTTCTTGCATACACACTTTATGGCCATCCCCAGTGAGATTATAAAACACAGATACCACCAACAAATAATCAGTTGCCAGACAATAGGCACAACATACCTATGCTTACTGAAGTTAGCAGGTGAGTTATGTATGTGCAAGTGTTTATTTTAAATGCAATAAAATTAAAAATTATATTAAAAAATTTGCGTCCATGACGTCTTCCCCCACTGCCAATAATGCTTAATTTTATATAAAAGTGTTTCAGAAAAAAATTACGATTGCGCTATCTATCAAACTATGTCTTAAACGTTCAAATTTCTAGTACAAAATCTTCGCAAGTTGTAAAAATATAAATCTATCTTTACCTGAACCGTCATTTCCATCTCTTGCAACACGCATGCGAGTTCTCGTCTTCGTACATGCACGCGTGTTTTGTACATAGGGGCGTGTTTGGACGGGGGGGCGTGTTTGGCCGGGGCTACATCCACAGCTAGACCTTACACAGCTGGGCAACTGGAGGATGGAGCCAGGTGAGGATGTTGCTGCTGAGGCCATCTTGTGGCTGAAAAGGGGAAGCGCATGTAACATAATAAAATTTTGTGGAGGATGATGGCTGTTCGCAGAATTGATTAGTGTTACTTTTCTGTCTTGCAATGGAAGCCTCCTACTAAACACACTGTTCTCTCTTCATTAAGTCGCATAGAAATTGTGAAGATTTCACTTTTACTTTCAGAACTTGTTCATCATTGTTTTGTGGATAGGAATCTTGATATATATAAACAGTTCAATAGTAGATATATGTTAACTGAGAATTGTTTGGTAAAAGTCTCAAAATATAATCTTTGTCAAAGAAATTTAACATTTTTTGCTTTTCTTTAGGTTGACTCGTTTTACATTGTGTCACATCTGTGCCCAAAGATGAGTGAAAAAGGAACACAAAGACATGCAACAGAGATACAAATCCTTAATAATTTCCAAGACTTCCTGCAGGAGCTTGAAGGCAAGTTATAGATTAATTTTAAGTAGTATTAAGCTTTCGCCCTGTAAGACCCAACCCATCCCAAAAATACAGAAAATTCAAATTTTTGGGAACTGAGATGTTTATTAGACTTTCTAAGAAAATGCACAAATGTTTGTTTCCTAGATCATGTTTTTCATGATGTATTTTTTGTATCGCATTTCATACATAAGGTGATTTGGTCTACTTTTAGTTAACAACAGTATTAATTTCTTATAACAAATTATTGTCCATAAGACATTTAAATTTTTTTTCCTCTTCTTTGATAGTTGACAGTAATAATTTTCCAAACCTTTTTAGTTCACGTCTTTGGTGTGTTCTTGCTGTGTTTAGTTTCAAATTCCATCTTTCAGTTCTTTTTAAAACACAGAAAAAGTTTATTTACCTGCAACATTTCGTTTGCGGCTGCAAACATCATCAGGCTGACGCTGATGGTGGCGTCAGCCTGATGATGCCCGCTCTCCCCTCTCCGATGATGTAGTCCCATGCACGATCCGAGTAAATCCATCGTCTCTGTTCATGGTCCCACATCCACGTCTCCTTATCTCAATTGCTTCTTTTATCCATCTTTTGTATTTTTGTTGTTTCAGTGTTTGATCCTTGTGTTGTCCCAGTCCATTATATGGTTTTCTCTTGTGCACTGATCTGTTACGGCTGACTTCTTTATTGTACTTTCTGCTTCATGTTTTGCTGCTCTTGTGTGTTTTCGACTTGCCTCTTTCTCGCACTCCTTTCTGTGTTCTATTGTTCGTGTGTTGAGTCGGCGTCCGGTTTCTCCTATGTGTGTTTTATTGCAGAGTTTGCATGGGATTTCGTAAATAAACTACCAATATATTTCGAAGCTTTTCTTGTTACTCATTTCAATTTATGTAAAATAACACAGAATTTGAATAGTAAATGTGAAGATCTTGCTGTTCAGGAGTTAATTTCTTCATTTTAATGTTTCCCCAGATGGTTCTGCAGAAGATGGACTGTCAGTTCCAGACGTGATGCAGTGGTTAACTGGCCAGGCGCACCGGCATTTGCTACTCTCAGAGAGAGAAACTTTTAAGATACATGTCAATTTTGACCACACATGCATGGAGCGAATGCCACAGCACACCACCTGCTACCCAGTTGTTAGTGCGTGCACACAAACAATAACATTTCCAAGTGTGCATTTCGTCAATAAGAATGACTTTAACGAAAAAATGGAAACGGCAGTCAAGAGCGGTGCAGGCTTCCACTTGATCTAACATAAGATTCCATTACTACTGTTGTTACTCTACTTATGTAGGTCTGTTTTCTCATCCGTTAATGTAAACCCATCCACCGAAACATTTTATTTTAGATTAACTGTGAAAAGAATACCTTCGTTATGTTTACAATGTTGCAGTTTCAAAGTTGAAATAAGAAATAAAGGTTTACATTTTTCAATGGTATTTTCACATTTAATGCGCAGTCATTATGTTTGAACAGCTCAGTTAATTAAAAACACAAAATACAAGCCAACAACAATTAATCCAATATTCTAACAGCATTTTAGTGGAATCAAACATTATGAAGGACTTATTATCTATTTACTGAACGCAGAATTTGCACCAGTTGAAGTGTCTGGACATAAAGCTCTTGGTCACTCAGAGGAGATGTGGTTGGATTTACTAATCCCTGAAGGACAGCAAGGTTCTCTTCTGAGAGAGGAGAAGGGATCTCTGACACCACAACCCCTCCATCCTCTAGGTCAGCATAAAAGCTGTAATCCTGGAAAAGATGCTCCACTGCCTGAAAGACAGAAGTTGGCTTTGATAAACATCCAAGCCTTATATTGACAACCCAAAACTGCAGGTTTCATTTTTCCTACTCCCCTTTTTATCCAGAATTATTTTAAGCCAACAGTGGCTTATCTGTGTTTTTTTGATGGACTAAATGTTATTAGAATTATGCTAACGATGAAAACAACAGTGCTTCATAAAGAAAGTGAAGTGCACCTCTACATTTGGCTCCTCAACAGGCGTTTGGAGCATCCCAATGTGCCACAGCTGCTCTGGAGAAAGGTTGCCTTCAGTTTTGATAGGGTGGAAGTTCCAGCTGTGCAGGAAGCACTTTAAGTCGGATTTCAGCCGTGGCAGAAACACATAATGGACACAAAAAAGGTGTATCTCGTCTGATAGATCAATCAGTTGCCCTTCTTCCATTGTGTGCAGTACATTGTAGTATTTGCAGGTGACAGCTGACCACACATCACGCCACAGCCTCTCGATCCTGGAAATATGAATAAACAAAGATTTGAGGAAATAAATCGAATAAAAAACAAATACATATTCTCCCTACAGTGGTTTAAGTAGTGTTATTTCACTTTCTGCTCACTCAATTCATTGTCCTTTACCTTTGATTGTGGACACTTTTGCCAGCAATGAAGCTGCCACGCCCAAAGCCTCGAACAGAAAACATGCATCGGGCAATGTCCACATTTTCCACCCCCTGATCGCCTCGAACTCTGAAAGTATTTGTTTTTTTATGTATTGTGTTATCATTTGACTACATATGACGAAAGTCGATATGTGGAACAGTCTACAGTACACTGAAAGAATATAGAACATTTAACAGTAATATGACAATATGCATTGTACCTCGAGGGCCATCCATGTTTTCCAACACCATCCAAGAAGAAAGAAAAAGCAGTTGAGGCTTTGTTGTCTGCGGCAGCATTGAGGTACATGATCTGTAAAAAGGATGGTAGAGGCAGAATAGTTTATTTTAATTCAATAGCTGTTTAAATTATAATTCAACAGAACTCATACTTTTCTTGAGAAGCCGTCAATCCCACCAAATATCACAATGTTATATCTGCAAACACAGGACAAATAAAAATTAAATCTGTCTTGTTGTTAGGTTTGAAAATGCTGAATCACTTGGATCAAGAATCTATTGTTTTTTTTTCTACGTTAAGAGAGAAAAGTCCTGAAGAAAATAGACAATGAAACACTCACCTGATTAATTTGTGGTTGGTATCAATGTGAACCAAGGACAATGGCGCAGGAACACAGTAACTTCTACGAGCTACAAATCCAAGTTGTATCATTCTAGCCAAAATTCCAGCTCCATCTACCCGGTGCATCACAGCCTGAACCCTATGCCACTGCACCCGGTGTCCTCTGGCTAACAGCTCACCTTTCATCAGCCTAAACCCAGCATGGGGCATTCTACTTTTTATGGACCTCACAAGAACATCAAGTTCATCGTCAGATATTTTGGAATAGCACCCACGAACAGACAGGCCATGCTCTTTCATCCGCCTGTTAAGTGTTCTTCTTGAAACACCATACAATTGGGCCAAATGTTCTAAAGGAAGTGCAGTGGAAAGTAGATGTTTAAGATCATCAGACTGTATTTCAAGACGAGGGCGTCCCAGATTTCCCACAGCAACAGAAACAATGTCCAATGCATTAGTTGAGTCTCCTCCCAATGATTGAACAGGCAAGCTGAGAATGTTGATCAAGTCCCAGAGACCGTTCAAAAGTTCCGTTGGGATATTGAGATGATGAGATGCCATTGACGCCAAAGAATACTCTTGCTGAGTAACATCCAAAAGGTAATCCAAATCGAGAGATTCGTTTCTGAGAACCAAGCTAAATCTTGTCCGAATCCTCTGGAGGAGTTCCTCTCGCACTTGCTCCTGCAGGCACAAACATGGCAAAGTAAACAAAATAAACACTAATACACTGCTTAATGATCCTGGGAAAACAATTCCCAATATGTTTCAGATGTTTCCATATTCAACACACAACACAAATTAATGGTCAACTATCAAGTTTCAGCAAAGTCAATAAATGAGCTGGCGTGCGATTTTGCTAAACAAATAAGCTAAAAAGTTGTAAATGTAGTTTAAGTGTCTTCCCATAATATCTTGTTGATTTTGTCTGAGTTATTCCATTAAAAATCTGCAGTTTGACACAAAATTATGCAACTTGAAAATCCATTCACCACCACCCCTGCCACAGTTCAGAAAGTTTGATTTAGATTCTGATAAAAAAATAAAAATTAACTCTTACCTGTGATTGCATGTCAGCAGAGTCCTGCTAACACATATAACACCCTCTGTTGGCAGAGTTAAAACACAGGTTAGCTCCAGTAGCTACAAACTCTCTGACTTTGCACAGATTGCTATGGCTAATCAACAAGATTATTAATGTAGGCTGCACACGCAGGGGTGGGGGTGGGTGATATGCGCTGGTTTAGTTATGATACCGTTCCTCGCTTAGACTGGCAGGTGACCATGAAGCCCTGCTAAAGCATTCGGGTACTGGCTAGCACTTTGGCTAGGTAGCTAGCGATCTAACGTCTGGTTAATGCCTGACTTGGCTTTACTTAAGGGTTTTAACTCAGGGTTTCCAAGAAAATATCAAATAAACGATCAATACTCACTTTGATCCACAGTACACAGGGGAAATATGAACGTGGGTGGCGCTAAGACCCGTGAGGAACAAGTAAAATCGCGGGACAGCGTCACTTCTGGTTCCGGGTCACAAACTGTCATTCAGGATCACACTGTCCAATGGGAGAGCACTTCTCTTATGTCCCACCCACCCGAGAGGGTTGGGCCAGAATTGCAATCAAAACCTCACGCAGCGCAAAGGAGAAAGCCGAGAAGTGAAACTGCAAATCTGGTAGCGAGAGCAAAAATCTGAGCAGTGAGAATGAAACAAAGGAAAATGAAAAGAAAAATACGTGGAGTCAAACATAATAAATACAAATACTTTTATTACTCATTTTAATAAGTTGATTCGTATAGTAAGTTTCACTTTTGAAACGATTTTTTTTTTTTGCAATTAATTTTTTTTCACGCACATTCTTAATTTTTGTTTGACCTTCTAAGAGTTTTTCTTGAAATTATTGGCCCAAATCTAGTCCCATAGAAGTGCTAGTTCTGGATCAAGAGAAAGCCTGCTGTGCTGTGCCGATGATTTTATTTTGCGAGGATGGATTGAGGAAGGGGGACACACATGCTTAAATATCGACTGTCGGCAATAATCAGATTCATACTCATAAAATACTTGTTTACATGTTTTGTGTGTGTGTGTGTGTGTGTGTGTGTGTGTGTGTGTGTGTGTGTGTGTGTGTGTGTGTGTGTGTGTAACTCTGCCCACTAATCCGTTACGTATTTTGTTTCTTGTTGACATAAATACAAAAATTATGCAAAAGAAAAGAAGTGAAATAATGTACAAAACTAAAGTGTATGAACCAGGATCGAACCCGCGACCTTCACCATTGCAGGCGAACGCGTTAGTCACTAGACCACCAGCATCAGGTTCTAAATCTCCTCGCAAATTTATACCTTTAAAACACTATTAAAATATATGAGTGCTGGCAGGCTTTACAGCAACGTATGTAAAATCGAGCCTTTTTTATTATTATAAACTTGTCGCTTCCGTACAAA
The DNA here is from genome assembly GCF_043380555.1 of Nothobranchius furzeri. NCBI lineage: Eukaryota > Metazoa > Chordata > Actinopteri > Cyprinodontiformes > Nothobranchiidae > Nothobranchius > Nothobranchius furzeri. The sequence goes on from NC_091743.1 coordinate 42,187,272, forward strand.
TGTGAAACAATATATCTGACGGAGATTTCTGCGGAGTTTCTGCACTTTCCTGTCAACTGAAACAGACATGCTGTCTGCCGCTGCCTTCCGCCTCCAGGCTTTTTCAGACTAATAACTGAAAACTAAAGACTGCACACGTTAACTGAACAAAGATTACAGCAATACACCACAACTTTCTCGCTACAAATATCGTCAAAACATATTTATGTGCTCAAACGATCTTAGTTTATCAAATTTTCTCTTAGAACAGCCTGAACAGAGTCCGCCATATTTTCTCTGTTTCTCAGTCCTAAATGGACCAATCACATTGCTGTTCTGCATTTCTTCATTTGCATGTAAAGGCCGGATTTGCTCACTAGCTAACTAGTGAGCTGTACAGCGGTCGAACTAGTTAACATGTTACACAGAATGCCAGCCAAGTGTGTATTTATTCAAATTCCACAAATTTACTAGTTTTAGGGGCATTTTTCTGCAGCTAGTTAACTAGTGACAGTGTTTTGTGTTCACTACTTAACATGTAAGGCTCAGTTTGCCCTCTATAAGCTAGTGAGAAAAAATTATAATGCAGATATGCTCACTAGTTAACTAGTGAGTGCTTCCTGTCCCATTACAAGTGAACTAGAAAGGCCAAATATGTCAACTAGTTAACTAGTGAAGGTAAATTTGTCACTAGTTAACTAGTAAGAACACATTTTTACATAACAAGTAAACTAGATTGCTCAAAAAACAGCAACTAGTGTGCGTCTTGTGCGCACTAGTTAACTAGTGAGCAAATCCGCACCTCACTAGTTAACTAGTGAGCAAATCCGCACTTCACTAGTTAACTAGTGAGCAAATCCGCACCTCACTAGTTAACTAGTGAGCAAATCCGCACCTCACTAGTTAACTAGTGAGCAAATCCGCACCTCACTAGTTAACTAGTGAGCAAATCCGCACTTCACTAGTTAACTAGTGAGCAAATCCGCGCCTCACTAGTTAGCTAGTAAGCAAATCCGCACTTCACTAGTTAACTAGTGAGCATATCTGTGCCTCACTAGTTAACTAGTGAGCAAATCCGCACCCTACTAGTTAACTAGTTGGCGTTTTGGGGCCCACTAGTTAACTAGTGAGCATATCTGCACTTTACAAGTTAACTAGTGATGCTTTTTTGCACCTTACTAGTTAACTAGTGGGTGCTTTAGGGCACACTAGTTAACTAGTGAGCAAATCTGCACCTCACTAGTTAACTAGTGAGCAAATCCGCACATCACTAGTTAACTAGTGAGCATATCTGTGTCTCACTAGTTAACTAGTGAGCAAATCCGCACCCTACTAGTTAACTTGTTGACATTTTGGGGCCCACTAGTTAACTAGTGAGCATATCTGCACCTTACTAGTTAACTAGTGATGCTTTTTTGCACCTTACTAGTTAACTAGTGGGCGCTTTAGGGCGCACTAGTTAACTAGTGAGCAAATCTGCACCTCACTAGTTAACTAGTGAGCATATCCGCACCTTACTAGTTAACTTGTGGGCGATTTGGGGCCCACTAGTGAACTAGTGACACTTATTTTGCACCTCACTAGTTAACTAGTGGACATTTGTACCCTCTCTAGTTAACTAGTGAGCAGTTCTGCCTTCACAAGTTTACATGTAAGTGTCACACTGAAGCCACTACTAGTTCACTAGCTGAGGTTCCTCTGGCAAGCATGTTAACTTGTGTGCCGCATGCAAATGTTTGGGGTGGGATTTTACGAAATTCCGCACTGTGATTGGTTGTCATATTTTATTTTGACACAGGGAGCCAATAGAGAGTCTTAATTTGAGAAATTCTCCGCCTCCTAATTAGAATTCTGCGCAACTAGCTAGCTAGTGTGAATGTAGACTTGAACTAGTTTACTAGTATACATTTATGTCCTCACTAGTTAACTAGTTTGGACAATGGATGCATCAACTAGGTAACTAGTGAGCCTGCTGCCATCAACTAGCTAGCTAGTGAGCCATTAATGGTTCACTAGTTAACTAGTGGCACTGACCTACTCCAACTAGTTAACTAGTTAGGAGTTAAGCCTTCACTAGTTAACTAGTGTGCACATTTTGGCCATCAATAGTTAACTAGTGAGACACAAAAAACCTTCAACTAGCTGACTGGTATGCACTTTGGCCTTTACTAGTTAACTAGTGAGCCATTTATGTGACAACTAGTTAACTAGTGAAGCCAAAATGTGTTCACTAGTTAACTAGTGCACATTTATGTCTACCACAAGTTAACTAGTGTGCACATTTTGGCCATCACTAGTTAACTAGTGAGACACAAAAACCTTCAACTAGCTGACTGGTATGCATTTTGGTCTTTACTAGTTAACTAGTGAGCCATTTATGTGTCAACTAGTTAACTAGTGAAGCCAAAATGTGTTCACTAGTTAACTAGTGCACATTTATGTCTACCACAAGTTAACTAGTGTGCACATTTTGGCCATCACTAGTTAACTAGTGAGACACAAAAACCTTCAACTAGCTGACTGGTATGCATTTTGGTCTTTACTAGTTAACTAGTGAGCCATTTATGTGTCAACTAGTTAACTAGTGAAGCCAAAATATGTTCACTAGTTAACTAGTGCGCATTTATGTCTACCACAAGTTAACTAGTGTGCACATTTTGACCGTCACTAGTTAACTAGTGAGACAAATACCTTCAAGTAGCTGACTGGTATGCATTTCTGCTTTTACTAGTTAACTAGTGAGCAGTTTTTGTGTCAACTAGTTAACTACTGAAGCCTAAATGTGTTCACTAGTTAACTAGTGCGCATTTCTGCTGTCACTAGTTAACTAGTGGGCACATTTTCACCCTTGATATTTAACTAGTTGACACAAACATGTCTAACTAGTTAACTAGTGGACAGAAATGGCTTACATGTTCATGACAATTCTGGCTGATATCCTGATATCAGAATAAATGCTCATTTGGCTTGCCATATGTGTGTGTGTGTGTGTGTGTGTGTGTGTGTGTGTGTGTGTGTGCGCGTGTGTGTGTGTGTGCGTGTGTGTGTGTGTGTGTGTGTGTGCGTGTGTGTGTGTGTGTGTGTGTGTGTGTGTGTGTGCGCGCGTGTGTGTGTGTGCGTGTGTGTGTGTGTGTGTGCGTGTGTGTGTGTGTGTGTGTGTGTGTGTGTGTGTGTGTGTGTGTGTGTGTGTGTGTGTGTGTGTGTGTGTCTTAAACAGAGTATATTTATTGTAAAATGAACACACCCACAGAACTACTAGAATAAATACAAACTAATTGGGACAAATTGAAATATATAATATTTTGCCTTGTTGTGCAAACATCCAGAGTGAGGCTTTACTTTCACAGTAAAAGACACATTTTTAAAAATGCGTTCTTCATTTGCTTGAATTTCAAAACAAACTGTAACTCATGCCTAAACATTCTTATTTTTAATTGAGCTGAAGTTTTGAACAGGCTGTGTGACGAGGCATCACCGCTCTCGGCATGTATTATTAGGCCTCTTTAGGACAGTGATGACATCTGAAAGCCAGTCAAAATGTTGGCTTGTTGGACGAGGAAAATACGGGTGATCCTCCGCCTCCTCACCTGTGTGTGACACCTTGTCACCAACGGGCAGAGCACCTCTACAGACTGGCTGCACTCATTCTGGCTCCAAATGACAGCCCTACACCTCTTTTTTGAATAATAACACATTTATAATTTTCATTTTAGCTGTAAATAATCACAAACACATTGCTAGCCTGCTTTTGTTTTGCCTATTCTGAATTCTTCCTGTCTAGTTGGATCTAATTTGGATTCTCCTTTAACTCGGATTCCTGAGGCTGTCGGTAACCCGGAGTTTTATTTGAGTGACGCTCGGCTCTAACAAATGACTCGGTCTTGTTTGTTCTAGTTGAAGACGATCTCTAAAAGGAGGTCATTCCTTTCCACAGCTGACCTATAAAAAGTCATGCACGCTTCAGTCTCCTCTCACTTGCGCCGCGGTGATGGGCCTCTCTCAGGTATCCGTCACCGCTCCGACTGCCGTCTCCAGTTGATTCAGCTTCATATTTATTCCTGAGACGGAAAGGCCTGAGCGCGTCAGCCCAGTGCTCTCCTCCATGCACTGGCTCTCTGTTAGATTCATTATTGATTTTAAAATCTTCCTGCTGACCTTCAGAACGATATATGGCCTTGCACCTACATACATCTCTGGCACGTCCCAAGAGGAGGAGACTCTGGGGCAGACCCAGAGACCCAGTCTGTGTCTTGTTTTTATTTTTTAGCTACTTGTTATTTGTCTCGTCTCACTGTTCGTCCACCCTGTTTCCCAAACTGGATGTGATCTGCCATGAATTCAAAAATGATGTTTTAAGCAAAGATGCAACTGTGCAACAGGAGGACTACCTTAGGCTGTCACTGATGCTCTGATGTAGCAAGATAGATTTAAGCCGGGCGTGCACTGTGCGACTTTTTCACTTTTTTGAGCCGATTTTCCACTCGTGCGAGAATCCACGAGATCGGGGCGAGTTTTGCGCCGAGCGTCGTGTCGTGTACAGGGGGTTACGAGAGGAGATTAACACCACGTGACCAGCTACCGATCAGCAATCGTGAGCTCGCACGGACTTCTGGAGTGTTTAAAATTTTGCTCGTCCCTCGTGAGGGTATCGCACTGTTGAAGCGGCGCTGCGAGCAGCTGCGACCCAAAAAGTACCAGAACCGCTCACGGCGCATGCGCAATCATGCATCAACGCCGCTCGCCCGCTATTTCCCTAATAACACACGTTGTTCGTTTTTGTTTCTACACGTTTTTTTACTCACAAAGATTGTCAAGAAAGTGTGTTTGTCGTGTTCATGTCAAATTAAACTGATCACAAAACACAGATTTACTTTCTTTATTTTGTTTTCCTCATCCAACCCCCACAAATCCCCGTGTGTCCTCCTGCAGCACTCCCGAAGGACAACAGGCAAGACAAGACAAAAAAGTCTGACGTGTTGTGTAAAAACTGCTATTTTTATCATATTTTTAGGGCCGGTGTGTTGCTACCAGACGTACAGTGTGAGCAGTCAGGTCGCATCCGAGAACTGGGTCGTGCAGTTTGAGCTGAAGCTGAGTGCTACGAGTGAAAAAGTCGCACAGTGTCCGCCCAGTTTTACACTTCTATCTGCTCAAAAAGTCAGAAAATCACTGTACATGTGATTCTACGGTGCTTTTTTAGCATTGACATCCTGTTTGACACAAAAGCTGCTCAGACGGTTTCCATAATCACCACAACAGATATGTGTGATCAAAACGAGTCATTTAAGTGGCTCGTGCTGAATCAGTGGTGCTAATGACGCCGGCTGAAACCCAAATATTAATGAGCTAAGGTGTGGCTTGGTCCTTCATCAGAGCTACACTTTTGTTTTATCTCTCTAAATATTGTTTAGTTCCTGTAGCTCACTGAGAAGGTCTGGTTAGTTTTAATGCACTGTGGTCATTTATTTTCCATCAGAAAAAAACAAATATTGACATCCTTGTTGTTTATTATTGCTTAGAAATGTATGCAGTAATGATGGTGATGGGGACAGATTTTTTAAACTGTAAAACTCAGTTCAACACCTCTGCTTTCATCTTTTGAAGTGAGATAGTTTTAAAATGTTATTTACTTTTATGAGAACACTCTTCCTTTGCACAACGTCCGTTTGGAGAAAGACATTATCCTGCGACTTGGCCTGTCATCCTCACAAAAGTGAAGAAGACATACAACATCAAAGACAGCTCTCTCACCATCCAAGGTGGTCTTTTACAAATTCTCTGTTGTCGTCATTTGATTGTGGTCATAAATAACCAGAGTGTCGGGTTTGGCTACATCAATGCTCTGACGTGATGTCACGTGTGCAACTTGTGTTTACAGTCTCTCACTTGGATTTACAAGCTCAGTTACTGCTCTGTGTAGAAGATCACAGTCGGTTTTTGACTGCCATCTAATTATTCCGCATCCAAGGAATGTTTTTAGCACAGATGCTGACAATTTGGGGAACTGCTGCCACCTAGAGGTTTGTCACGCCTATTCAGAAGGCAGTGGATGTTTTTGCTGAAAACTCGATGGTGTGGACCCAAGGATTTATCCTAGATCGCTGTCTATGTTGGAACATGGCCTGAGACACAAACAGCATCACAGTGTGAGTTTCTAACAGCTGCGAGCCCAAGAGGACCCCCAGGAGGGACATCTTCTCCTCTGAGTTGTTTTGGAACTGGTCCCAGTCTCGCCTTTGGCTCAACCAGAATTAATCCCCATTTCTCCAAACTAAGGTTGCTCAGTGACTAATCTACAACATGCATTATAATAATTGCTCATAATCATTCCACTGAACCTTGGATCAAAAGATCTGACTTTCTGACTTAAACCGTGGTTTCACGACCCGGTTCCCGCTGACTAAAAGATCATGTCAGAACTAATTACATTTGTTTATTGATCAGATAAAGAACACAGCCAATCTGAGAAGCATCAAAACCTGTTTTCTTGTGGACCGTTCTCAAGCCTTGTTAAACAGGTATGAATTTCTTTTGCTTCCTATTATCTTCCAGTAAGTTTACTGGCGAGAAGCGATGGAGAATGGTCAGGCTGAAATAATCCCTTTAGAGGGCACAGACTGTACTCATAGGACTAGAGTTACTCCTGGTAACTGAGTTTTCCTCTGCCGTGTTAAAGTCTATTTTTACAGTATCAAAGCCCTGCCTTAGCCCCCCCCCCCCCCCCCCCCCCCCCCCCGGCACGCACCACTTTCAACTCGACCTGATAAAGCACCTCGGCAGCTAAAGATAACACGCGAGCTGAGCGCCTCACAAACCCACTCTTGCCTATTGTTGCTCTAATGTATTTAGTTACTTGATGCCAGGAAAATGGAAATTGATAAATGGTCTCACTACACAGAGCACACCCAGCAGAGCCTTGTTAACAAAGGTGGGCCTCACCAGAGCTTGCTGCATCTGTGACATGGATCATGCCACTTTCATCTTCTGTGCTCTACATCTCAAGATGGTTCAAATAAATGTACTTGTACTAATTAATTACTTTAAAACTCACACTAATATTAAAGTGTGTTTGACTTGAATAGCAGATTACGACTTGAAAATCAAGTTTGTAATCATCTGAACTGAGACAAAAAGGCTATTTTCTATTGTATTAACTCTGTGGGAGGGTGATCAAAATTGTTAAAGGTGTAGTTCACTGAAAACCCATTTTTAATGGTTATTTCTGAGTCACTCTGGGTTTTTCATGCAGGCTGAACATGCAAATAGTCTCCTACACCCATCTCCTGCATTAGCCTCTGATAGAAAATTAACAGTGAAACTCTAGGATTAGAAAATCCTGACAGATCTACGTCACACTGTCACTTAACATTCATGAACTCACCCATCTTGACTCGTGACGGGGAAGGCTGTTGTTGGTTTAGCGTCCAGGAACCAGCAGAGCACATCCCAGTTAGTAGAAAATAACCATTAGCATTAGCAAATCCACCACATGGCAGAACTCCTCCAGGCTTGTGTTACTTATGGAGATAAAACCTCCACGTTGCAAGTCAGTGGTAGAGTTGCACTGCTGTGATCCAATCAGAGGCGAGATGTCCAAATATCAGGAAACAAGCCTCCAAATCCTGCTGTGTGAAGCTCAGCTGTTATGTGGGTCACTGCTAGTTCCCCACCCGAGAACGGATTACAAGGCATTCATTCCTAGTAGACACCACTGCAAATGTATTGACTAAAGAAGGGAACCAGACCTTTAAAGCTGCTGCCAGTGGCTCATTTGGGTCACCATGACAACCACACATCTGTCTCTCACTAATTTGACAACAAACTTAATGAAAGGCAGACAAAAGAATCAAACTGTTGCTGTGGGAAAACTAAAGATTGAGTAGAAAAAATTCTTTAAAGAGAAAACCATACATGTAAACTCCTACATGTTGGTGGAGGAAGACAAAAATACCTACGATGTGGTGTATGTGAGAGCAAATGGCCTGTATTTGTACAGCACCTTCTTAGGGTTCTACAACCCCCCCGAGGTGCTTCACAACACAGTCAGTCATTCACTCATCCACACACACTTTCACACGCTGGTGGTGATGAGCTACGATGTAGCCACAGCTTCCCCGGTGCGCACCGACAGAGGCGAGGCTGCCCAGCACTGGCGCCACCGGTCCCTTCGACCACCACCAGCAGGCAAGTTATCCTGCTCTCCTCTCCTGTGGTGGAGGAGCAGTAGTGTTACGTACCGCTGAGCCTGTAGCTTAAAGTGGTCAGGTAAAAATGCGAATAACGTCCATAACAGGGGAAAAAAACGTAAGTCAACGGACAAAGCTGGAGAATAAGAAAAGAAATTGCGACGGAAAAGACGTGCAGACAAGATGAGGTTTGTTTACAATTTTTTTTCCAGAAAAGACAACTCTGCACATGCTCAACCTATTTAATCTGAACACTTGGTGCATGCATACTCACAGCATGATCCGATCATTCCAGTTAGTGTCCGTGTAAACAGAGATTTGGGATTTCCAAACAACCAAGATTTGAATCGGTTAAACGTAGCTACTGTTGATCATGGGACAATTGTTTCCCGTTTTTTTTTTTTTTTTTTCCATTTGCAATTTGTGTGTACACTATTGAATAATTTGCTACAAAATGCCACAGAAAACTGCTCTTAACTGAACTATACTTTTGGGTGTATCATTAGCATGCTAACACAGCTACCTTTTTATGCATCGGCACCCTTGATGGAACACATTCCTCCTGTCGCTGCGTCTGTGCAATCAGCTTCTTCCACCCACAACCAAGGTATTAGTAGGAGTTAATTTGGAGACTTTGTGCTGTTATTCCCTGATTCCCTGTCATAATTTGCACTCACAGCCAGTGACAAATCAAGCACCAAATATTCTAGGTGTACTACATCATAGGTTCAGCTACTAGCAGGAAGACTTATAATGGTCGCAGGAGTGAGGGGGGAAGATAATCTCTGTGTTCGGTCAAAAATGAACTACTGGGAAATTGTGAGGTTGATCAATTTTTCTCATCAGAAAGTTTTCAGAATTTCTCTTGTGAAAAATGAAGACATTAAACAACTGAGCTTTTCTGAATGCTGGGTAGTTGTGAGGTTGTTCTGCCCAGCAGAGAACAGCTATGAGAACGGTACGAAGGAAAAGGGAGCGTGTGGGTGACAACGATGCTGATAACTTATCAAAACGTGTTGGGGAACAAATGAAGGCGGAAGCATTTTGAGTTTGTTTGTTTGCACTAAAACACTTTTTGTGAACATCCATTACTGTAGCGGAGTAACACATTAAATCAGCTTCTCCAAACAACGACACTATCTGAGCCGGTCTAAAATTTACTAACGCAGAGAGCAGTCCAGATTTGACCTGTTACGAAGGCTTGTTCCAATAAGGTGTGTGTGTGTGTGTGTGTGTGTGTGCGTGCGTGCGTGCGTGCGTTTGTGTGTGCGTGCGTTCGTGTGTGTGTGTGTGTGTGCACAATCACGTCTCAAATTAAATTAGCCTGGGAGGAGATAAGACGTTTGGCTAATGTACTCCACTGGTCCTGAGAGATCTGTCACCCATCGATGTGAAGGCAGAGAGCCAATCAGAACCAGGAGTGATCAAACGGACTAGAACTCACTTTGTAGCAAATGCAGAGGGATGCACCCATCTGTGTACGCTCTGACACTCATGGGGTCTGACACGCACTAGCTACTGGTTGCCTGCTGCGTTACGATCAAAACCCAACCACACAACCGGGAGTAACACAAGAGTCGAACCAAATCTAAATAAATAAATCAAAAAGGCTTTGATTGGAACCTGCTCGTGCTCACATGCTGTGAAAAGAACGGAAACAACAAAATATGTTGGAGCTTTTAAGGGCCAGGCATCCACCAGCTCTCCACAAACATCTTGACAGCAAAGTGAACTGCCTTCGGATGTCTGTGTGTTGTGGATCTGGGTCTGAATATAGACACAAACTACTCTTTCATCACAAATACTTCAAAAGGAACAGGTCTACACCATTTCTAGAGGAATGCAGAACTTCTTCCTTCAGGCAGAAGATTGAGCAGCCGCGACAACGCTGTATTACAACTTCTTCCTTGAGGTTGTGAGGCCCAAGAGCTCACCTGGAGTCTGCTTTTAGGTTTTTATTCACTCGGGTTAGTTGTGTGAATATTCGGGCCCAAATAATATGTGTCTGACAGTTGCTAACATGCTGTTGAATGTCAAATAAATCTGAGCTTGAATTCAGTACCACAAGTGGGTAATACTGGTGGGTTTAATTGTATTCGATATTCAAATGAATGACTAAGTTCTTGTTCAGGGCACGGGAGATGACATCATCATGCTAATTAATAATCAGTTTTCGTTTCTTAGTCAGAAGGAAGAAAGTTCTCTTTAAAGGTTAATTCAAACTTTACGGTTAAGATCATTAGGACTTGACCAATGTTATAAAATAAAGATTTGGTAAAAAAATAAGGAAATGAAATAAAATTGATAAAGTTTACTTATATATTTGAGTGCAATGACTGCTGCATCTCTATTCATTAACACATCTGGTTTAAATGAAACATATTTTACATCTTAAGATGTATTTTATACAAATAGTTCCAGGTTTTTTTTATCTTAAACCATGGAAGTTGCAGAGCAACCATTTGGGGAGAATATTTAGTTCTTAAATATTATTGAAGCATGCAGATAATTTAACTGGAGTGGATGAAATAATATATAAAAGATTATAGCAATGTTAGAATAGAAAGTTAAAAAATAATATATAACATTATTATTATTATTATTATTATTATTATTATTATTATTATTATTGTTATAATTGTTATTATTATTATTATTATTATTATTATTATTATTATTATTATTATTATTATTATTATTATTATTATTAGCCCTTTTTGCTTATATCCCTTGTTGCCTCAAATGAACGAAAAGGGCGAAGAAGAAAAAACTACAGTGGTTTATTTTAATTTGGTGTGGAACTTACGGGGTTAAAACATAAATCAGTTCATATGTATTGACGACTGATTATGTCTGGACAATAATACAATAAGGATATATATCAATCGAGGAGTGGTGCAATAGAAAAAAAATGGATCAATAAAAACTTCAAAAAGTTTCCTTTCTTTCGTCAATATAGCCTATCAGGTAACGTCATACTAAAGTCATTACTTATTCCCAACCAATCAGAGACGCACACCCAGGCACGCTCCATCACCTAGCCCTCCCCTCTCAAGTCTAAACAGACCACAACTGACTTCAACAAGACGTTGCAGCAAGGAGAGATGGAGGAAATATTCCTGAAAAGGGCTGCAACAGTTCACCTGTATGGCAAATGTAGATCTTTAAAAGTTTGAGGAAAAACACCAACAACAGTCTTTTGCAAAAATTGCAGAGTTGATAGAAAGCAAGCCTGGTAAAAAAAACAAAAACAAAAAAAAACGCCTGGTTTTATCATAAACAATGACACCCAATGACCAGCTACTTGTTTTCATATGGCTGTTTTCCATATCATCCAGCCTTGATGCACCTCAGATCTTCCACTCAGACAAGAGTATGCACTTAGCTCATGGCATAACCCACAGCGTGTGTGTGTGTGTGTGTGTGTGTGTGTGTGTGTGTGTGTGTGTGTGTGTGTGTGTGTGTGTGTGTGTGTGTGTGTGTGTGTGCGTGTGTCTTAAACAGATTATATTTATTGTAAAATGAACACACCCAACGAACTGTTAGAATAAATACAAACTAATTGGGACTAATTGAAATATATAATAGTTTGCCTTGTTGTGCAAACATCCAGAACGAGGCTTTACTTTCATAGTAAAAGACAAAAATTACTTACTTTGATTTTAGACCGCAACAATATTTTCGCTGCCGAACCCTGAGTCCTTACTGTGAAAAGCATGCAATGAAAATGAACGGGTTCATGGCTCAGCATCAGCTTTGCTGCTTCGGGTGTGGAAGCGCCCTTGGGCTGCATGCAGTAAGCTGCAATGTGGCAAAATAGGGCAAGCATTCCTGGTTATGAATGTCTGTGACTAAAGGAAACAAGCAAAGGGAACCATTCAGTGTATGAAAATTAAAAATAATCTGTTGACGCTGATCATTTAGCGGAGTGCTCACAGTGTCACAGCCAGACCAGCAATCTCTGCACTTTATCCTAATTATCATGGATGTTGACAGGAATATTTAACAGTAATCATTGGAACGCCCCTTTCTGAAAGAAACATTTAGCAAAAGAAAGAATTTGGAGTAAAAGCACAGAGCCTGTGTGAAACAATGTTGTGTTTGTGGGTTTGGTTTAATGTTTGAAACACAAATGTTTAATGAAGGACACATTTTAATCGAAGTTTAGCTGGACTGGAGGGGGGGTTTACGGTTAACCAAGTATTGACTGGTTGGCTTCAATAACCGATTAAAATTGTACAAACCAAAGAAAAAACATGCATTTTTCTTTAATAAAACAAATGTTTTATTATTGATTTCGTTGGGGCATTGTGGGCGGCAGGATAACAGTATAATTAAAAGAAAAGATTGTATTGTAAATTGATGGACCCAGTTTATCCCTTCTAACTCAAATACATGAAGTTTTGCCGAAAAACCAACCAGACTTCTTAACATTTCTACAGGGTGGGCCATTTAAATGGATGCACCTTAATAAAACGGGAATGGTTGGTGATATTAACGTCCTGTTTGTGGCGCATTAGTATATGTGAGGGGGCAAACTTTTCAATATAGGTGGTGGCCATGGCGGCCTTTTTGAAGTCGGCCATCTTGAATCCCCCTTTTGGTTTTTTTTTCAATAGGAAGAGGGTCATGTGACACATCAAACTTATTTGCAACTTGACATGAAAAACAATAATGTTAATGGTTTTAACATAACTTTATTCTTTCATTAGTTATTTACAAGTTTATCTGTGTACACAGCCATTGACATGTCGAAGAGGTTAACACGTGAGGAGCAGATCGAAATCGTGTTGAAATCTGGTGAAAGCAGTAACCGAGTCATTGCAGCAGATTTCAATGCAAGACACCCTACGAGACCACCCATCTCCCATGCTACAGTTAGCAAACTGCTTGCTAAGTTTCATGAAACGGCTTCAGTGTTGAATTTGCCTAAATGTGAACGCATGAAAACTGTCACTAATGAAGAAACAGCAGTGGCTGTTTTAGCTTCATTCGGCAAGAGCCCACAGCGTAGCACTCGCCGCATGTCAATGGCATTAGTCGAACATCCCTTCAGCGGACATTAGCTACTCACAAATGGCACCCTTACCAACTCCAGCTACTGCAACATCTCAATGAGGATGACCCAGATCGGTGCACAGAATTAGCAGAATGGACAAAACAAAAATTGGAACAGCACCCTCAGTTCATGCAGAAGATTTTGTTCAGTGATGAGGCAAACTTGTATGTGAATGGTGAAGTTAACAAACAAAACCACCACTATTGGTCTGACACTAACCCATATTGGATTGATCCCTCCAAGACTGTTGGAACAAAAATGTGATGGTATGGTGTGGCACATGAGGTACAAAGATAGTAGGGCCATTCTTCATCAATGGGAGCTTCAAGGCCACTGGATATTTGAAATTGCTACATGATGATGTTTTTCCCTCTTTATGCACTGAAGCTGGCACATTCCCCGAGTTTATCCAGCAAGATGGTTCACACCACAATATGGGTGTCAGGTCCGAGCATTCCTAGATGAACAGTTTCCTTGAAAGTGGTTTGGTCATCGTGGGCCAGTTGAATGGCCCCCAGTATCTCCCGATTTGACCCCCTTTGACTTTTATCTTTGGTGTCATCTGAAGTCAAGTCTATGAAGATGCGAGATGTGCCGCACCTGAAACTACAGATACTGGAAGCCTGTGCTGGCATTTTTCCAGCGGTGTTGTTATCGATGTGTGAAGAGTGGGAGAAGATGGTTGCATTGACAATCCAACAGAATGAGCAGCGTATTGAACAAATTTTATAAGTGGTCAGGAACTTGTAAATAACTCATGAAAAAATAAAGTTACATTTAAACCAAGCACACCATTGTTTTTCTTGTGAAATACCCAGTAAATTTGATATGTCATATGACCCTCTTCCTATTGGAAAAGTTGGATCCAAGATGGCCAACTTCAAAATGGAGACCATGAAAAGTTTCCCCCTCACATACACTAATGTGCCACAAACACAAACAAATGTGTAAAGGTCAAGGTCACATTTATTTCTAAAGCACACTTATTATTGCTTCCGCAACCCAACATGCTTTACAACACAGAAGATAAAATCGCAAACAAGTATAACTAAAAACCATAAAACCATAAAAATCAGCAAGTTAGGATAAAAACAGCATTTCATCACACAATTATAAAATCAACATCCATTTAAATAGCCCACCCTGTAGTTTCTGGTTGCTTTGAAGTCAAATGAACCAGCTAATTGTATAGGATGAAGTCTTGTTAAAATAAAAACTATCGTAAAGATTCCTTTATACGGAAAATATGAAACAATTAATCTGGAGACTTTTACAAAAAGCAACCAAAATCACAGAAACATAAACACAGTTTTTTTTTAAGGAAAACATGCAGCCGAAGAGACAACAGAACAAAGAAAACCTCTGTGGTCTGCTGCTCCTTGAAAACTGAAGGCTAGCTAGCTTTTATGCAGTGGCAGGTCAGGTTGTTATTTGGGACAGCTGGGAGAGCCCAAATGAAGCTGAGCAGGTGTGGGAGGAGCCAAGGTGTTGCATCTCTCTCCTCACACGAGGGAAGGGAGAAACAGAGTAAATAAAAATAAAAACAAAAGGTCCAGGGTCGTAACAAACAGCATTTCGTTCTCCACTTCAGGAGAAAACCAACTAATGCCCAGATTTGTTTTGAATTATTTTCTTATTTTTTAATAAAAGTTGAGTGAAATTTTTATTTGGGGACTTTTCCTGAAATTCACAGGGAATAAATGTATGGCAAAGCCATGCCAGGCATTAAAACCCATATGTATTTCTACATACATCAATAAACTTTACAGGGTCATAGTGTGTCTTGCGTGTTGTGTACTGAACTGAACACTAGGTGGCAGCAGAGAAATGCTAGTATATATAGAGGTGTAGTGTAGAGTTCAGGGGAAGTTCTGCTGACTTTACAAGATGAATAAAGTTAAAGTTAAAGTCCCATTAATTGCTACACACACTGATGTGTGTGCAAAATTTGGGTCTCTGGTATGACCCAACCAGGAATCGAACACTGATCTCCCAGTCTCAGAGCAGACAATCTACCACTAGGCCACTGAGCTGGTGTTGAATGCTGCGTGTAGGCTAGTCCCTGCTGCTGTAATCCATTTCATATTGTCACGCCCTGCTGTGAGACCTGTGCATCCATCCCACTTCCTGTTTTATTTTGGTGTCACCTCTCCAGTGTCAGTTCTGTTTCCTGTTCCTCATCACTCTGATTTTTCCCAGCTGTTCTTGTGTGTATTTAACCAGCTTCTGTTCTCTTTCCATTGCCAGTTCGTTAGTTTTCATTCTCTCGTTCCAGCCAGGCATGAAACTACTGATCTCTGGGTCCTTCGACTCAGTTCTGTTTTTTGATCATTTTTTGATCCTAAGTTAAATAAGCCTTTGCCTAAATAAAGCCTTGTTTTGCCGAACTCTGCATTTGGATCCAGTTCTTCATATCAGCTCTGACACGTAAAGATAAAGGTACAGCCTGACTGCTTTCTACCACCTAGAAAACATAATTTTTTTTTTTTTTAGAAAATTTCTTTCCTTTTTGTCTTCATGAAGAGGGATTTGTCATGTTTCATTTAATTGTAGTTTTACTTGTGTTCGGAGCACGTAAAAAAAGGTTTATATGGTCCGCAGTTTTGTTAGAGGTGCAGTTTAACTCATTCACTGCATTTTTTTACTATGTGGGCAGACCGTGAGAACAAACATCTCAGCTCAAAAGCCGATCTTCATCCGCACGCGTCACACATCATGTGATCAGGAAGCAGAAAATCCATGTGTTAGGAGATCGTTTTGGGCCGCTGCTGTAAAAAAAAGTGAGGAGCAAACCGGAAAAGCTTCTGCCGATCTTAATTCAACAACGGATTATGAAAGAACGGATAACACTCAAGGCGCGCAGATTCTTCCTGATGTAAGACGTGAGTCTCCGCTTTGTTTTGGTAGTTTTGGCGTCGTCATCATCCTAGCGCGCAACATTCTGGGACTCTTGAAAAAACAGTAAAAACGGTGAGAAACGCTGGCAGCGAACAGCTTTACTGATTTACTGGCAGTGAATGAGTTAATTAGCCTAGTGAACTAGACCAAATTCTTGCTTTGCAAAGTTAAATAATACATTTATTTAGTCTGGCTTGCCAGGCTATGAGTTAATGACATTTATTGATAAATATAGGGCATACATTTTGATGCTAAACCTTTTCAGCCACAAATTAGGGGGCACATGGGCTCCAGCATGGATTTTTTTAACTCATTGGTTTTTTTAATATAATTTACATGTTACATTTTAATGGATTTTATATATGACAAGTGATGCATCTGTGCCTGAATCATATTTTTATTTTTTTTTATTTTATAAATATGAACTAAATGTTTTAAGGTTGAAACAACATTCCAAAATGCCAGCAGTTGCTCAGAGGTGTAATGATGTATATTTCTATTTCTGAACTCTGAAAACTTAAGAACTTAAGAAAATGTTTGTTTCCTGTTAAAATAAGCAAACACCTCTCATTTGTCCTAGTGGTTTTAGATGACACGTAAGCTTGAAATAACAAACCTACATGTGATAGCTGCTATTGATCGTGTTTAATGAGTCTTTTTATTGCAGGAGGCAGGAATGTTGAGCCAACCCAGACTCGCACCCACGTTCATCAGGAGCTGTTACGCAAGTTCCTTGTGCTGCCAAAATGTCTAATTTTTGTTCCAGTTTTGTTTATATTTTAATAATTATATATCACATTTATTAAATTATCATCACTTTGTATCTTAGTTTATCTAGCTCTAATGTGATTAATTAAATTAGCACCTCACTGTTAAAAACTAATTTTAAATTCAAATTCAAATGTGTATTTAAATAGTTATTGACATGATCAAAAAACAGAAAATGTATAAATTGAGACTTATTTAATTAGTAAAACACATCAATAAGTGAAGGAGGAATCATTCAAAGGCACATTCTTTTGGAAGCTCCTGACGACAGCACAAGACACCAGAGGATCACCTACGACTGAGAGAACAGCCAACATCAGTAAATCAACTAATGAAATCAGGGCAATTTTAGTGAGATGTTTTTGATAGTGTAACATAATTGAACACATTACAGAATAATTTTCTAATGGGTTAATTTTATTTATAACATGGGCGTTTCTCTGCAGCAGACAGAAACTTTAGCTCAGGGTAGGTGACTGTGTCCTCAGAAGTTGCTATCCAGCATTTTTCAGTTGTTTCCCTGCTTCAACACGGTTGATTCAGCGGTTCAGCGGCTCAGCAATTTGCTGCTGAATAAAATCAGGTGTGTTGAAGCAGATACAACTCTAAAACATGCTGGATAACAGCTCTCTAGGGCCATGGAGCCGAACCCTGCAGTTATTCTAATGCTATGTCTAACGGCCACCTACCATTCAGAGCTGGTAGCCTGGCCTGCCAGACTCCTCTGTTTAATTCTGCACAGAGAAAGGGTCTGGGAACTCTCCTATTCAAATAACCCCACCCCGTCAGAATTCTAACCGAGCCAATCAGTGCTGAGTAGCGTACGTCACACACCACAACACAGAGTTTGTCATAAACATGGTGACTGAAGTGGAGTGCGCTGAGGCTCTTTCCTCTGTTCTAAATGATTTGAACATGTCTTTAATACAACAAGTAGAAGCGCTAAAAGCATTTCTTCTTAACGAAGATGTTTGCGCTGTCGCCAGACTCCAGATGCCAGATTTTTACTACAGCTAAAAAAAACTACAATGTCACGGACGTCACACACAGCGGCGCTCAGTTTCTCATAAACAACGAAGACAGCGGCAGAGTTTGCTGCAACTCTTTCCTCTGTATTAAATTACTCAAATGTCTTTAAAACCACAAGCAGAAGCGCTAAAAGCATTTCTTCTAAAAAAAATAAAAGATGTTTGCGCCGTTGCCAGACGCTATTTTTTTTACTACAAATAGAAATCTACAGCGTTGTGCGGTACAGTCAGGATTTCCATCTTTTTTCTGATTGGTCATTTTGAGCTGCCTAGTCCCGCCCCTCAAGTTCCTCTCTGCCTGTGAGTTACCAGACTCATTCTCTGTGCAGTATTAAACAGGACGAGTCTGGTAGGGCAGGCCACAGAGCTAGTCCTGCTGGGTCGGCTCCGGTGGTTTCAGGCAACTCACAAGCTCCAAACAATAAGGCTCAGGTCCAGGGGCGGCGTTAGGCCCGGCTACTTGGGCTCAAGCCCCGAATGTTTTATGAAAAGCCTCGGATCTAAAACATGGAAGTAACGTGCAGTACCAAAGTCCAACAGAGAGGGAGCAGCTGGCAGTAGTTTGTATACAGCCTGCCTGAGCCTCCACCACTGAAGAAGCCCTTCAGCAGCCGGCTTCTTCTGCAGTCTCTGCCTGAAACGCATGAGTGAAGATGGACATAAGGATGTTTTTTTAGACAAAAGGTACCGTGACAGAACCCCAGCTTTGATGAAACTGGTGTTGACTCAGGTTTGTGAGTCTTATTTGAAAATATTTGTGATTTGTAATATATATGTTGTTGACTAGTGCGTCACGTGTGTGTGTGCGCGCACGCATGTGTTAAGCCCCGGATCTTCTTCAGTCCTAAATCCGCCCCTGCTCAGGTCCACTTGTCTCCTTCAAATAGACTTGGTCCCTTTCTTCTCAATTATCTGGGAAAGGAGGGTGAAAAACGTCCTCCACATCAAATGACTACTCAGAGTGAAAAGAGCTAACGTCGCCTTGTTACCCATCCGCCTTCATCACTTCCGCAGCCCCGCCCTCTCAGTCCACCGGGCAACACCTACTAGTGTAATATTTTTCAAAACTTAAATGAGAGTGGAGAAGGACTCTGAGGCAGGTTTGAGCAACTCTTTAAGTCTGAAGTGATATCCTTAAAGGTAGTGGCCAGACTCAGCATTAAAATTGTAGAAATACAGTAAAACTACACTTTACTATCTATATAAATATGAACTGTGTTCAGTTTTTCATTTTGTTAAGGAATTTAGTCATAACTCATTACAGAAAATCAAAATTCCCTCCTCCAGGCAGCAAAGAACCGTGTTTTGCTTACGTCATTCACACACGTCATACTAGGTAGCTGCTGTTGCTAGCATGGTAAATCACTGTATTTTGTTTACTATCGTGTTCCTTATTAAAACAGAAAATTGCGTTTACAGCTGCAGCTAAACGTCTGAGCCACATGTCCGTGTCCTAGCCTCTGGCCAATTTCTTTAACTCCTGTGGTGCATTAGCGGAGAGGAATTTTGAATCTGATAAGCAACTAAACAACCATAGATAACTTCTTTGGATCTAACATTTTAAATTAGTTGACTTACTTTTAAACTTGAAATTTGCCCCTGAAGTAGCTGCCGGCTTCTGATCTGCCATCCTTTTGAAAATACTGCGGTATATTCTGGGTAATTTTTGACCAAGGCTAGGCTACAAGACACCTCCCGTGTTTCCTTGCTCAGCTAGCTAAACGGCTAACAAACGGAGAACACACGCCTCGGTAGAACATGAACACTGGAACACGTCTTGGTGGCTCCTGATGACGTATCTCCTAGGCAACTGGGGCGGGGCCAAGACATCAAGGTGAGGTTCCTTGGCATTGAGAAACACCCCACTATCCAGCATGTTTTAGTTGTTTCAATACTTTTACACACATGGTTTTAATCAGAAGGTGATTAAAAGTATTCTGCACAGCTTGATGAGCAGCTGAGAAGGTAATTCAATCATTGCATCAGATGTGTTGAAGCAGCTCGTCAAGTTCTGCAGAAGACTGTTAATCACCTGTTAAAGCTGTGAAATAACCAAAACATGCTGACTAATGGCCCTCTGGGACAGAGCTGCCTACCCAGATCTAGAATCTTCTGATCCATTACTGGCAAAGTTGCTCAGAGCTGACTCGTTTATTTTGTCACATGCACTGCAGTACCCAAATCTGACCACAGGATGTCAATCTCACTTCATGCACCTTTTAGCTAATTACATAATTCTATAAATGTGGTCCAGTTTCACAGTCTTAGGCATGTTTGTTATAGTCTGTATTGATGCTAAAATTATAAAGTGATTTTGGTGATTCTGGTCCATTCATTTTTTCCCATAATTTCTAATCATCAACAGCGAAATGCTGCCACATGTTGACAAACTGATTGCTGCAGTCTTTTTAAAACAATAACTCTGGATATTGTTGGCTTTACATAATCAGGAAACACCTAGAAAGTTCATGGTTGATATTTTAATTAGGAGACTTCCTTTACTCTACATGGAAAGCTAATGGATCATTTCTTAAGCAAGCTGAACACGAATCATTCTTTTGAGATCCAGCAGGAAAAAATAAGTATTATTAAGGAGAGCAATTCGACAAAGCTAGGGTACTCAAAAACTTTTCTGACATCCAATTTTTTTTTTACTTTTAAAGGATCAAACTTTATTGTTTGCAAATGGTAAAAGTTATTTCTACACTCTGGTACACCAAGCCTGAGCCAATATCAAAGAGTAGGCAGAGGAGGGGTTAAGTGTGTAACTATCTAAAGTCTCTAAGTTGAGAAAAATAATCCTGTAACGGTAAAAGGCACAGAAGTCATTACTAATTTATATTAATCTGTGAGCCGAAGTAGAATATCATCAGCATATGGGGAGATTTTACAGGACTTTGGCCATTCACAATTGTGATTACTGGGTTAATTCAGCCGAGTGTTCAATAACTAATGAAAATAAGAGTGGAGGGTAGTAGAAGTAGTAGACTGCATCCTATTGAAGTTGTATAATTTTAAGATTTTGCCCATTTAGTAATAACTGTTGCTCTGATCTGTTTAATAAGGATGGTGAGATGAAATTATTCCACAATCCAAACAACATGACATAGAGCCATTTTTCTTTTCAACGAGTTGCAAGTAGAATTCAGAGATTAGTATTACATGATTTTTTTATCCATAATCAAAATACAACCTGCTGAAACATTTGAGTGCAATCCTGACCAAATTCCCTCCTGAGTCTTGTGATCAATGGGATTCTTCCTAAAATTCCTGCAACAGCCCTTGGACAAGTTGTACATGTTGTTTGTTCAATAAAAACATCCGCCCTGTTGACAATCCTTTGTTGCCAAAATAGTTACAATCCTTTCAGTTAGATAAGAAACTTCAACAATAAGTTTTATGACCACTTTTCTTCCATATTTCATCCTAATTCCTTCCTCTTACTTATCACAGTTCCCTTCCTTTAGTATAATCAGGCCACACTGTTTACTGTGATGCTCCTATTGTGTTCAGAAGGCGTTAGTATGACCCAGTCAGCTCCTGACGGGGAACATTTGAAGAGAAACAACAATGAAATCTTTCAGGTAATTGCTATTTTGCAGCTTTGAAATATTCAGAGGAAACTGTGTGAGTTTAAGTAGCAGAACAGGATTATTTCCACGGATTTTGTAACACTTTTCTGAGCCCCTCGGTTCGGTCCTTAAATCTCGATTCAAGGAAGACAAAACACTGATACCCAAAGGGGAGTGCAGATTTATTAAGTGCTTCTGTTGTGTTCAATCGGGGACAAAAGACAAGGGAAACACCCAGTGAAGAATAATAAAGCTTTGAAAATGTGCTCTTGAGGGTCTTCAATAACATTTGAGAGGGGTGAGCTGTATCAGCAAGAAGAATCCGGCCTCACTCTGAGCTCACTCATGTTTTCAGGCCTTATGTAAGAACATTTAATAATGCAGCAGTCCCAGCGCTCCCATCCCTTGCTGAAGTTGGTTGCTGTGTGGCGTTGCTCTTATTAAGCACTCAATTAAAGCCATTCCCAAGGAGAGGCGGTGTGCAACATTGTTTGAATTAGGAAACATTGCTGGCTCAGACTGTCTGTGAAGGCATACCTCAGAAGAGGGCAGCGCCTTGAAACCAGAAGCCCAGAAGTGACAGAGCATCGAAGCAAATGCAGGAAAATGATTCTAATGTGATTGGATTACAAATATGGCATTTAGAGACGCAATAAAGGCAGATAAATGGAGCAGGAAATGGAAACGTCTCATAGATGTTTTTTATTTATCTAAATATTCAAAAATAACTCCGAGATGGGAACGTGCAGACGATACTTGTGAGCTCTGTTATAGACACAAGTTCTTGGCAGCTCAGGGCTCCAAATACACAGAGCCGTGCTGATGCTCTTTACAATGAGACGTACTTTAGAGTTTTCTGAACACTTCACACTAATCTGAATGAGTAAATCTCCATCAGTTTGATCACTCAAATTCATCAGTAGTGAGAGGAAAACAGATGAAAAATGTATTCACTCTTCATCTTAATTGCATTTGCTGAGTTTGATTCCAGAGAGCTGTTTTTTATAACTCCAGCAGTCACTGGGGACAACCAGGACAGGTCTCCAGTCCATCATAGGGACACTTAAAGACACTTAAGGACAATTCAGAGACACCAATTAATCAAAAACCCACACATGTACATGCACATGCACCCCTTGTGCAGCAGTACCTGGACAAGAGTGAATGGGGTGTGAATGGGGAGCATGAGTGGGTGTCTGGCATGCATTTTTGTAAGTCTTTGTTGTATGTGTATGTGTGAGTATGAGGGAGGGAGTGTGTGACTGTGTCTGTGTATGACTTTATATGTCAGGTGGGGCCTTTGACTCCTCCCCTTTCCTGGGACTTCTTTTGATGCTATACATCTTTGCCTCCCCTCCCCCTGCCACACCTGGTGTGAAGTGCAGTGCCTTGGTCTGTTTGAGTGTTCGTGGCTCCCGGGTCAGGGGGTTTAAGATTTTTGGAGTCTGTCTGATCAATCCCGGTGGCTGTCTGGTGGGTCTGGGTCCCTGGGCTCTGCTGGGTCCCCAGTGGGGGTGGTCGCCCCTGGGTCCCGGGTCGCTGGGTTCCGGGCTCAGACAGCTAGGGGATGGGAGGCTGCAGGCGGGCCTGTGGGCTTGCCGCTGATATCTCCCCGGACTCTGCCAGCTGCTGGCTGTAGCCCCCCGGGGCGATCCTCTGCCCCTCTCGAGGGAGGCAGGGGCTTTTCTGGTTACAGTCTCCCTGAGGTCCCTGTGCTCTGGGGCAGCTCCTGGATCTCTGGGACTTGGAGCTCCCTCCATCTCCTACACAACTTTGGGGGCAGATCTGTGGCCCCTCACACTCTCTATTGGACGCTCCTATAGAGAAACCTTACATAAACAAGCGCGTGTACACACACAGGTGCTCACATGGTGCTCTCATAAGTATGGACTTGGGCACGTTCAACACATGTCTTAAGGCTATGGTGGGCACTTAATGCACTGTGATTTATTATCGTGTGATTGTTCAGTTAAACAATGTTGATTTTATATTTCTTCATCAAGTTGACGCAGTGATAGCTTGCTCCTGTTATATTGTTGTGTGTCCCTTTTCTGCAGGTCTAGAAGCAAACTCTTGTTCAGGATTTTGAACAAGATACAGCTCTTCACTGGTAGCCAGTCCATAGCTGTCAGGAGGGGAGTGATAGGCTACTACTTATGGTATGTGATCCGAAAATAAATCTGGCAACAGCTTTTTGGCAATTCACTAGATGCTGTATGCTACCTCTGGGCCCCGTTTAACAGGCATATACAGGTGCTGGCCAGTAAATTAGAATATCATCAAAAGGTTGAAAATATTTCAGTAATTCCATTCAAAACGTGAAACTTGTACATTATATTCATGCAATGCACACAGACCAATGTATTTCCGATGTTTATTACGTTTAATTTTGATATTTATAGGTGACAACCAATGAAAACATCAAATCTGGTATCTCAGAAAATTAGAATATTCTAAAGGCCAATGAAAAAATGTTTGTTTCTCTAATGTTGGCCAACTGAAAAGAATGAACATGAAAAGAATGTGCATGTATAGCACTCAATACTTAGTCGGGGCTCCTTTTGCCTCAATAACTGCAGTAATGCGGCGTGGCATGGACTCGATCAGTCTGTGGCACTGCTCAGGTGTTATGAGAGCCCAGGTTGCTCTGATAGTCGTCTTCAGCTCCTCTGCATTGTTGGGTCTAGCGTATTGCATCCTCCGCTTCACAATACCCCATAGATTTTCTATGGGGTTAAGGTCAGGCGAGTTTGCTGGCCAATCAAGGACAGGGATACCATGGTCCTTGAACCAGGTGCTGGTGGTTTTGGCACTGTGTGCAGGTGCCAAGTCCTGTTGAAAGGTGAAGTCTGCATCCCCATAAAGTTGGTCAGCAGCAGGAAGCATGAAGTGCTCTAAAACTTCCTGGTAGACGGCTGCATTGACCCTGGACCTCAGGAAACAGAGTGGGCCAACACCGGCAGATGACATGGCACCCCACACCATCACTGACGGTGGAAACTTTACACTGGACCTCATGCAACGTGGATTCTGTGCTTCTCCGCTCTTCCTCCAGACTCTGGGTCCTTGATTTCCAAAGGAAATGCAGAACTTGCTTTCATCAGAAAACATAACTTTGGACCACTCAGCATCAGTCCAGTCCTTTTTGTCCTTGGCCCAGGCGAGACGCTTCTTGCGCTGTTTCTTGTTCAAGAGTGGCTTGACACACGGAATGCGACACCTGAATCCCATGTCTTTCATGAGTCTCCTCGTGGTGGTTCTTGAAGCGCTGACTCCAGCTGCAGTCCACTCTTTGTGGATCTCCCCCACATTTTTGAATGGGTTTGTCGTCACAATTCTCTGCAGGGTGCGGTTATCCCTAGAGCTTGTACACTTTTTTCTACCACATTCTTTCCGTCCCTTCGCCTGTCTGTTAATGTGCTTGGACACAGAGCTCTGCGAACAGCCAGCTTCTTTAGCAATCACCTTTTGTGTCTTGCCCTCCTTGTGCAAGGTGTCAATGATTGTCTTTTGGACAGCTGTTAAGTCAGAAGTCTTCCCCATGATTGTGGTGCCTTCAAAACAAGACTGAGGGACCTTTTAAAGGCCTTTGCAAGTGTTTTGAGTAAATCAGCTGATTAGAGTGGCAGCAGGTGTCTTCTATATTCAGCCTTTTCAGAATATTCTAATTTTTTGAGATACCAAATTTGGAGTTTTCATTAGTTGTCACTTATGAATATCAAATTTAAATGTAATGAACATTGGAAATACATTGGTCTGTGTGCATTGCATGAATATAATGTACAAGTTTCACGTTTTGAATGGAATTACTGAAATATTTTCAACCTTTTGATGATATTCTAATTTACTGGCCAGCACCTGTATAGTTGACAATTGTCAGCATAGAGATGGAAACTAATGTTATGTTGTCTAAACAACAGTCCCAGTGGTAGCAGATAGAGGGTCAACAGGGGGCCCAAAACAGAGCCCTGAGGAACCCCCCACCTAAGCTTAGCATTTCCTGAAGAATAAGTGCTGAGGGAAACAGAGAAAGTCCTATCCAAAAGGTAGGACCTCATCCACTCTAACGCAGAACCAAAAGGCCCCACCCAGTGTTCCAGTTGATTCAATAGAATCTGATCGTCAACAGTATCAAAAGCTGCTGTTAAGTAGCCTAGTGAACTAGACCAAATTCGTGCTTTGCAAAGTTTGGACTAGGCATGCTCCATTGGAACCTCCGCAGCTTCTACCAGGACTCTGGCTGGCCAATCACAGCTCTCTAGAGGGGTTTCAAACACATAAAGAGCTGTGATTGGCCCATAATGGTGGGCCAATCATAGTGCTTTATCTGCTTAGTGAACAAATCACAGAGCTTTATCCGCTTTGTGGGCCAATCAGGGCACTCTATGTGCCTGGTGGGTGGGATGATGCAACAGAGTGAAACAAGAGTATGTCACATTCATTGTCCAGTGGAATGCGGAGATCATTTGAAAGACAACGGTAGAACCCGCCCCACAACCGAGAGCCGTCAATGGAGCGTTGCCAGACTAAATAATACATTTATTTAGTCTGGCTTGCCAGGCTAGCTGTTAAGTCCAGCAGCAGCAGAACCACAGCCTCACCCGCATCAGTTGCTAAAAACATATAAATTAAAAAATTTTATGACAGCAGTTTCAGTGCTGTATCAAGGCCAAAAACCAGACTGAAATGGTTCCAATAAGTCATTTTGGGCAAGAAAAGACTGAAGCTGCAGATAGACAACACTCTCCAGTGTTTTAGCACAAAATGGCAAATATGAGACTGGCCTATAGTTGGAAATGGTTTCCGGATCAGACTCATTTACCCCATGAAATACCTATTTTCTTCAACACAAACATCAAAATGGCTTAATTATAGAATTATAGTAACTTGGTTTTGCTACAAAACATTTCAGAGAAAATTGGGAACTTTGCTTTTTAGAAAATATAAAATTACAACAGTGTAGTACCGTATTTTCCAGACTATAAGTCGCATTTTTTTTTCATAGTCTGGCCAGTCCTGCAATTTATACTCCGAAACCACTTATATACCAACTTATGTAGGCTATACCGCGCTGCTGCGGGCCGGCTCCGGACCTTGGTTTTGTTGTTTTTAGTACTTTTGTGTAAAAAGAAGCAGGCCATATTTAGTATTCAGAAACGTTACATGCAAACTGCCAATGACCTGAGGTGTTTGCCTTACAGTATTATTCTGTTTTTAATAAAAGTTTTAAATGTGCAGCGTTATTGAACTCATCATAGAGGTCCAATGTTCCTTGAATGCACCACAAGTGGTGCGAGAAGCCATGTGTGAGTGCGACGCTGCCTGCCAGTGCCAGCCGAGCTCAGCTGCCGAAATGCGGCAGGATGGCAGAAGGAGTGGTCGCCCTTTACGTAGCTCTGGTAGCTATCTCAAATAATGGACTTGTGAAAACCCACAAAAGGTTTGATTGGTCATTGGGGGTAGCATGATCATGCTGCACGCACATGCACAGATCATTTTCTTTCTGATCTTCTGGAAGGAAGGACGGACTTGTCGCTTCAGATGCATTGCTAATCTGCAGGTAATGTTGGCTACAAAGTTGTAGTCAAAGTAGCTGAGGGGGGTCAGAAATGTCGCCAGATTTGTCGCTAGGCGCTTTTTTGAAAAAAAGTTGTTAAGGGGGTCTGAAAACTCGTTGGAAATGGCGACAAAGTCGCTAAGTTGGCAACTCTGAATGTATCTCCTCGCTGTGCATCTTTTTAAAGGTGCTTTATGTAGAAATGAGGTTAAAATAACATCCTGTGGTAAAATCTGGTTAGTGCAACCACTTTAAACAACTCTGGAGCTTTTTGCCGGCCATTGTTAAAATACAATTGTGGACGCTGCAGTATTAGCTTGCAGATGACACGGTAACCACGCCCTCACTGATGGTAAACAGTAGCTATGTCCCTCCTTCCTTTGTTTTGACAGGAGAAAAATCAACAATCCCTCCAGCCAGCCGGATGTGAAATACATTTCAGTATAACCTTCCTTCAAAATGACAGAAACATTAGACTCTTTTGGGATTTTCTCACTGTAAATGTCTTTCTACATTCTTACATACTGCACCTTTAACATGTTAATCTAATAGCTGGAATGCCTCCTTAGTTGTCTTTTTGCTTGCTTAGTATGAGGATTGCTGTAAAGACTCTGACACAAGTCAGTGACTCGATGCAACCTGCTGGGTTCCTTACATAGGAAACTTTTTTCTGATTGGCTTAATGAACTGACCTGTATTGGAATGTTTAATATGTGAAGTGCCTTGAGACGACTCTTGTCAAAACATATTACTGAGCTTCAAACACAGCACATAGGGAAGCATGGTGCTGTGGACATCTTGCAACTCGTTCAGGGGTCAGACTAACCCCAAAATTCCACTACCTCCGCTCCGCCCTGCCCCTGCCTTCCACTCGCTTCCGAACTCAATTTTTACTGGTCTACAATGGCTCTGCTCCGGTGCGGAGACCTGAGGTGCGCAAACAGGCATGCGCGGGATTTTCGAGATCTTGCGATACAGTCCGAGCAATAAACGCGGAAGTTATATCCGAACACCTGTTGTGTGGGAGAAGCATCGGCATGAACAGTTTAATCTGCCCATCATTTGTGTTGAGAGATCAGCCGTGTTTGGATCAACAAAGTGTGACTACTTTGATAGTAGAAACTGTATTTATGGCTTACTTTTGTGCATTTAAAGTTCAACCGCCATTGATAGTTGTTAAAAGTTGTTAAACAAAAAACGCTTTTTGTTTATCGATTTATTGTGAAATAACGGAAGTTGTGCTTGCTCCATTTCCTGTTGGGCGGTTGTGATTTCTGTCCATTGACTGCGGAGGTGCTTCAGCGTCCAGCAAAAATAGAATCGATCCTATTTTTGCCGGCTGGTGGAACGGCGGGCGGCACACTGTGCCGCACGGCTGAAGTAGTGGAACAGCTCTGATTGACTACAACGGGACCGATTTTGCTGCGGAGTTCGTGCCGGAGCGGAGGTAGTGGAATTTTGGGGTAACTCCCCAGCAAGCCCAAAGCACTGGCGGCTTCTGGGCGTGGCCTGGAGCAGGAGCTGACACCCTGCTTTTAGGCTTCTAAACATAATTTTGAACATTTTGTAAAAATGTCAAAGTGACATCCTCACATGGCTTTAACCGCTCCTCCAACTCATTGAATTATAATAACCACAAACATTCCTCTTGGATTTCCAAATGGATTCGTTCACCGTCCTGACTGGGAAATTTCCCTTTAAGGGATTTCAAGCAACAGGTTGGCTATATTGTGTGGGAAGATGTCTGTCAGTAAAAGCATTTAAGTATAGCAGGAAGCTGTGTTTTAACAGGATTAAAAGCAGTATAGAGTTACATTTCACTTAAGAAATTGATTTTTAAATCAATTTTTTTTTCATTTATTTTTTTGTCTGGGCAGCATAAAAAAAGTTTCTTCTTTGATTAAGAAACCTGACAGTGAAATAAATGCTGGGGGGGAAACATAAAAAGAAAAAAATAAGAAAAACATGTATGTAGAGACTGGAAAAATTGCACATTCATCAAATAATATTTGTCAAATATTCTTATGATTAAATATATAATTTTAATATTTAGTTGATTTATTAACTCCCTTAATAAGTGAAGATTGTAAAAGATAAAGAAGTCACATTAATTGTAAAAAGTAACACACCTAAACAAGCGAACACATGTTTTTGAGTGATTGCCACTCTATTCTGTGTAGCACGGTAAAAGAGAATCCTGTCAGCAATTTTGTGTAAATAACCAGAATGTGGTGTTGGTACATGGCAGGGTTAATAAAAAAATGACTTAAATATCCAGATTAACCCTAAAAAACTACATTTACATTAGAGGAAACTATATACTACAACTATAATAAAGATCACAAAGATAAATATAAACTCATTTTAGTCAGACTAAATAAAACACCGGAGCAGGAATGGGCCGGTTACCGGTTTAAAGGTATACTCTGGTTTTATAGACAGAGGAGGCTGGCAGCCACTCTCTCTCTTACTCCAAGGTGCATGTTCTAAACATCACTCTTGTAGCCACAAATTAAATTTTCTCTGGTTGTTTGTACAACCACACACAGCGCAACATCTTCCAAGCCACACGAGTACATATTTCAGTGGTAAAACAATTTAAAAAACCCTCTTCAAATGTTCAAATAAACTGGTAATAGTAACAAAACCTTAACATGTAAACCAATGGGTATGTGGTAATTCCAGTATCTTACCAGATGTTGCTCACATCATTGTTTCATGTTTCTTATTTTCATAAGAAACATGAAACATAAGGTGGATAAAAGACACCTGTCCACAACCTCAAACAGTCACACTCCAAACTCCACTATGGCCAAGACCAAAAAATGCTAACAGTAGCTTTGCCAACGTTAAGTTCAAGTTACCAAGTTTAAATAAACCAAAAATAACAGCAAACAGACCAGCACAGAGAGACGGCTACCACCAAAACAGCTCTAGTAATGTCTGAAAGAAGCTCCTTTATGAAGGGAGAAACGCTCCCGGTGATTTTCTACATCTGCCGTAGAGACGAAGCAGCGCATCTGACCCCGGAAGTTGTTGTCCGTTGCCGGGAGACGAAGGCGGGCAAAACAGGAAAGGAATCTAGTAGTGGACGGACATTGTTCCGGGTCTTCGGTATTTGGTGGAGATGTTAGTGAAGGCGGAGAAGAGGGCGAACTAGAGGAAAAACAGGCAGATTCCTCCTCTCTTTACAAACTCCTGGGGATGCAACAAGTGGGCGTGGTGCGTCGACTGCCGGATCTGACGTCGACGAATTTTTAGAATCGAGCCGTCGACGTCATCGAGGCTTCGCTACAGCCCTACAAAATAGATCTTTATGGTAAACATTCTACTCATCATATTTGAAGGAAAAAGAATGCTGAGTTGCATCCAAAGAACACCATACCTACTGTAAAGCATGGGGGTGGAAACATCATGCTTTGGAACTGATTTTCTGCAACGGGACCAGGACGACTGATCCATGTAAAGGAAAGAATCAACCGGGCCATGTATCATCAGATTTGGAGTGAAAACCTTCTTCCTTCAGCAAGTGCATTGACGATGAAACATGGCTGGGTCTTTCAGCATGACAGTGATTCCAAACACACAACCCGGGTCATGAAGGAGTGACTTCATTAGAAGCATTTTAAGGTTTTGGAGTGGCCTAGCCAGCCTCAAGATCTCAACCACAGAAAATCTGTGGAGGGTGTTAAAAGTCTATATTGCTTAGTGACAGCCCCAAAACATCACTGCTCTAGAGGAAGGGGACAAAATGCCCGCAACAGTGTTGAAAACCTTGTGAAGACTTACAGAAAACATCTGACCTTTATCATTTATAACAAAGTATTGGGATGGACTTTCGTCATTGACCACATACTCATTTTCCACCATAATTTGGAAATAAATTCTTCAAAAATCAGACAATATAATTTTCAGGATTTATTTTCCTGTTAACTCATAGTTGAGGTGTACCTACGGACAAAATTACAGGCCCCTCTCGTCTTTATAGTTGGGAGAGTTAGCACACTTGGAGGCTGACTAAATCATTTTTTTGCCTCAATGTATAATCGCCATTTTACTGTTATGACTTATTATTGTTATTGCAAGATATTTAACACGTTGTTGCATTAAACTTTCTCATTAACTCACTCACTGCCAGCCATTTCCTGATCGCTAACGGCCTTCGCTGCCAGCGTTTCTCGCCGTTTTTACTGTTTTTTTAAGAGTCACAGAACGTTGCGCGCTAGGATGATGTCAACGCCAAAACTACCAAAACAAAGTGGAGACTCACCTCTTACATCAGGAAGAATCCGCGTGATTCGAGCATTATCCGTTCTTTCATAATCCGTTGTCGAATTGTGATTGGCAGACGCTTTTCCGGTTCGCACCTCACTTTTTTACAGGAACGACCCAAAACGATCTCCTAACACATGGATTTTCTGCTTCCTGATCATGGCACGTATGCGGATGAAGATCGACTTTAGAGCTGATATATTTGTTCTCTCGGCGGGGGGGCTCGTTCCGACTCCCGCACAGTAAAAAAAAATGCAAATGACGACTTTAGTCGTCATCGGCAGTGAATGAGTTAATGCGAAACAGTGTCTTATTAGAACAAGTTCATATAATGAGAAACATTCTCATTAACATGAAATACCGATCCTTTATTTCTTTCCTCACAATGTTAGCAATACTCTTCCATAATTATTCATCCTGGACCAATAAATCCGATTTAAACAATTGAATGTGATATTAAAGAAATTCTGGTTGAGCCTGTGGTTTGATTCACTTCCAGGGGAACCTAAT
The DNA here is from genome assembly GCF_043380555.1 of Nothobranchius furzeri. NCBI lineage: Eukaryota > Metazoa > Chordata > Actinopteri > Cyprinodontiformes > Nothobranchiidae > Nothobranchius > Nothobranchius furzeri. Next base: position 42,219,101 of record NC_091743.1, read on the forward strand.
GACTACGATTCATCACAAATGGAAAGCTCCAAACGAATGCAACAAGTCTTACCAGCTTGTGTCCCACCAGACTCTCCAACGTGTTCCTGTTCAGTTTTAACAAGAGACCAGCTGTAATGTTTGAACTCATATGAGTCACTCTGGAGTCAACAGTTCAAAAGCTCTCGTACTGACGGATCTTGGACGCTGGTCAATTCAGACACACACACACACACACACACACACTCCTCACCAACTCGCCCTTTCAGGAGCCGTTCCTGAAGAGACATGAAATAAAAATGACCTTGATGACACGTTTTTTCGAAAGGCGACTTCCGGAGGAAAGCGTTGGATGAATGTTTTATGTGGTGCCTCTAAAAGTGCCAATCCCGGGTATTTCTTCATGTCAGTGCTGTGCCCCGTCAGTCCTGACAGGCTTGTTGGCTGGTGGCACGTGGCCAGCCACCAAGGGCTGCTTTCTTCCAATCCTGATCCTCATTGAACAACAGATTCAAAGCTGCTCCGGCAAACAGCAGCATCTCTTAATGTTACTAACACTTGTGCCACAAGAGCTGACGCCAACAGGTGCCTGACAGCATGCAGCTATGATGACGCAGCATCTTTAACCGGGAGGCTTTGGGCTATTTGGTATTTAAATCAGCGCATCCATTTGTCAGCCCATTTACAGAATCTTTCTGCTTAGATTTCAGAAGAGTGCAAATTTCTCCTTTCGAGCTTTTGAGGAGATGTTTTGCTGCCGTGTTCAGAAGAGCTGAGGATTAATCCCCATCGCTGAATCCTTGTAGGATGAAGTAATTCTCTCTTTTTTCCCCCTTTAGAATAAGTTCAACTCTTGTCCAGTCAGATTACAAGTCTGTGGAACAGATCGCTCGCAGAGCAGCTCACATGGTGCTGTGAATACACCAACCATTTTTACTGTTTTCTGAACGTTCCCTACTGTATGTTACTGCAGCTGTCGGTCACACACTTAAATTATGCTTTTATTTTGAAGCACGCAGTAGAGTATACTGAACTTCCATCTTTTTACTGATATAGGTGAAATATTTGGAAAACCAGCTCTCCGTTACAAACATGACCTGAGCATGTACACATTTCCACACTTGTGGAAATAACAGTAAAAATGGCTGACTATAACGATATGCTAGTCCTCCATCTTTGATTAAAGGCACAAAGAATTATATTATTTTAGGGTATTTTTTTGATTTCATCCAGCTGATGATTGTGTTTTTTGTTTTGTTTTGTTTTTGTTAGAGGGGGAGGGAGAGGCATCCTTTACTTGAAAAAAATAAAACACATTTTACTCTGATAAATACTGTAGATTGTATAGTACAGAAGGAACAACTATAAATATGAAGATCATTGTGTATAGTCATTTATCATTTTATCATATTTGTTTGTTCTGCAGGACCAAAATATGACACAATAGCTTTAAATCCCTTGTTTGTTTGTTTGTTTGTTTGTTTGTTTTCACAAATGGTGAAAATATTTAAATCACTTTCAAATGTTTTAGTTATTTTTTTGCATATTTTCTTTTTCTTCCAGGGCATCTTATATTGTGAATGGGCTTTAAGGGAAGTTATGTGCATGTGAAGACACTCCAGGCTCTTTTTGTGAACTTGTTTTGAAGGAAAAGGGCTGTCTCCGTTGATGCTGTCAGAGTAATTATTACATCATTATTATTTTTCACTTCTAATATATAAACACTCCTCTCCTGTTACTACAAACCCAACAATCAAGCCACAAGTGATATTGTGAAACACTACTGAAGTGTATAGCTGACTTTACTTAAGCTGTGATGCATCTAACAGAAGCGAACGTTGCAGATGGAGACACAATTTCCCTTCACTACCGTTGGTCTTTCTGTATCGTATTGGTAATATCTCACCGCTGTCTTCTCCTGTCTAAAAGACAAACACAAGCTTGCTGTTTAGTGCAGTCACATATACACCGTTTTAACAGTAAAGCAGATTTTATTTGGCCATTAAAACCAGTAACCGTTTTAGCTCTATAACATGAATTACAGTAACCATAAATAGCAATATTATACTAATGTTACTATTAGTTTTACAGTAAAATGTGGTACAAAGATTTAGTTTTACTTTACAGCAGCTAGTGGATAACTTGTGCCAGAAACAACAACAATCTACAATAATCTGAGGTTCAGTAGATAAAAAAAAAGGGTTGGCTGAGCCTTTAGATGATCTCTCACTTGAATTACTGATTACTTTTGCAGATGGTCTCATTTTGAAGCTTCCTCTGTAAACTGCAGGTGGTGGAAGGTTAGCCTCGCAAGCTGGTAAATACACCACGAAGAAACTCAGAAACAAAACAACTCATTTCAAATCTTTAAACAAATATTTAAACTTTCAAAAAGTCCATAAGCATGAAAAGCATTTCAACTGAAGTGTGTTCCAGTTATTGTTGTTTTTTAATAAATGTATCTGCCCCAGGATAGGGTGGATGTCCCACACCCCACCCGCTGGGAGGTGGTCAGCGAAGCATATTCAACTGAATCCTCTGGGATTATCGGATTGGATGGAAGGGTCAACGTCGGCAGGATACACGAAAATCTGCACAGATGGGAGAGGCGCGCGCCTGCAGATTACTTCGCTTCCATGATAGTCCCACAACAAAGCAGACACGCGCAAATGCGATCAGCGCGCGGGGAAATTCAGAGAAAGCCAATACTGCCACAGCTGCCTCTCTTCCACACACAGACCTAGGTTCTGCTGGGACCTCGGAAAAAAGTTCGGTTTGATGTGTCTGAGCTGGCACTCACTCAGCTGATATGTTGGATATTTAACTCCAAGATGCTCAAGAACGAAGTTCATAAAAAACAAATAATAATAATCTTACCTGTTGTGTGCAGCAGGTTTATTTATGTCTTTGAGGAAATCACAGACTATTCCGTATTGTTGACAGCAAACCAAACTGTGCGCACAGACATCACTGTGGGGTGACGCTTCGGGCCAAAAGCAGAAAAATATAAAACAGCGTCTCCACTTTCTTGGCGCAGAAATATGGTCCTTACAATCGCTCCTTTCCTCCCGAGCGGTGCCGTGCCGAGCCGAGCCGCTACTTCACATCCATCCCCGGCTCTCGTCCCTGCCTCCACTGCGTCTCTCTCGGTGTCAGTGGCGCGAGTCGGTGGCGGAGCGGCGGCGTCTGGCAGGTTGCATTATATCTGGGAAAGTGAAGCCTCGTTGTGCCCACTCGCTCCGATGCGTCAACTCTTCCGCCCTCCCTTCCTAGGTCGTCCCTCCTTGAGCCGTGCTGGAGCGTGGCGCGGAGTGGAGCGGAGCGGGACGCACGTACGCGCGGCCGGCAGGATGAAAGCCAAACAAGGAAAGCGCAAAAGCGAGAGCGCTGTCTTGTCTGTCTCTCCTACCGAGCAGCCTTCTGACTGCTCCGGCCATTCAAGCGGAACAGCCTCCCTCCCTCCCTCCCTCCCTCCTGCTGCCACTCTTCCTCTCCTCCTCCCTCTTTCTCCTCCTTCCGTTGCTGCTGGGATGTCCTAGTAGTAGGAGATGATGGCTCAAATATCGAAAACAACAATCCTGTCAGCAGTCGGATACTAAAAATAACTATTTCGTTGATTTTATTATTGAAATTAAACATAAAAAGTAGTCACGGGTTGTCTGGAAGTGGGTAAGTTACAGGCTGTCTCTTAAATAAGCTTTGCTGTGTTATACCATTGGGTGGTCAGCCTGCTCATTGGGCCACAACAGAAAATGGAGACTGAACACAACTTTGAGAGCTGAAGAATGATGATTTAATTCAAACCAGCACAAGTGATGTACTTCAACTTCATAGCAGGCTTTTTGTCTAAACTCACAGGTGCAGCAAGTGCTATAAATACCATGGTGCAGTGATTGATCATGAACATGGAGAGATGCACTCGTTCCCCCTTCAAAAGGGTTCAGCTCACCATCACCAAGGCCCTCCAGTCTGCTCCAGTCAAGCTGTTAGACTGTAAAACGATGGGAGAAGGGATGGAGAAAGTATGGACTAAAGACCATTCACCTGAGTCCTCAGTCTGGGTTACTCCAAATAGTTATAAATCTGGTAACAATCAGAGAAACCACAGTCAACAACAGGTCAACAAGCAACCAGTGGCGGCACCAGGGGGGCACCATAGCTACCCCTGGATTAGTCATTGCACCCCCAAAGCACCCCCAAGGAAATATTAGATATATTTTTTTATAATTTAATTTTAATTTAACGTACAGATGTGATAATATTTAACATACAATACAAAAATAATCAGTAAATTATATAGATAGTAAAAACTTAAACCAAAACAGAAAAATTGATGTGAACCTTTGACCTCATTTTCCACCTGTGAACGAGTGAAAGGTAGAGCTAGTAATAAAATGGATCGGTTTTTGTTGCCCATATTTCCACGGGTTCAGTCAGAAACGAATGAATGTTTGGAAGTGATCTCAGACCCACAATAAATCTGCAGATCTGGTTGAAGAGCGTCAACCCTCAACCGCCGCAGCAGTCGAGGGTTTTGCCGCTGGAAATGCTAACGTTAGCTAACCTTGCAACACTATAGAAGGTTTTCTGTGTGGCTGTATGTGTTTATGATTTCATGGAAAAGTCAGCGATTGTTCATATGTTTATGATGTATATTAATGATTGGTTCAGGTGTTGTTGAGGTTTTGTGCACGCATGTGTATCTGCTAGTGTTGAAGGTGTTTTAGAGAATAACAGGTACGCATGACCACTTCCTTCATAGCGCCCTCAATAAAAAGACTAGCTCCTTCATAGCACCTGCAGAAAAGCATTCTGGAGCCGCCACTGCAAGCAACAGACACACAGCCAGACCGCAGTAAATTATTCTACTTTTTAAACCTGAACAGAAAATCGATGGGAAGGCCACCATGAACAAACTAACTCAGACCAGCCCTCATTAAGGCTATAGGACATGGTGTCCTCCTAGCTTGAATTAGCACTAACCCTACATTTAATAAAGCCACCAAAACTGGACAACTGGACCTAACATAAAAGTGTAAACAGATGTAGAAGTTCTCAGCCATCCAGGTTTTAATAGAGTAAGCAGGTGTGCAAAAGCTGCAGTTTAGACATGCCATGGGCCAGAGTCTTGGTGATGTACAGTTGGATGTCATCTGCATAAAGATTGTATGAGATTCCTTTAAAATAGCTCAGAGTGTGCTGAAGATGGATCAGATAGAAGAGGAAAAGTAGAGGCCCCAGTACAGAACCTTGAGGGACAGAACAGTCCCCTGCATCACTGCGAGTCAGAAGGTCATTAGAAACCCCAAGAAGAGCTGTTTCAGTAGACTGAACTCTAGAGATGAGGATTTCGGGTGGGAGAGGAGAGGCCCAGATGCAGAAGTTTCTGCACCAGAACATCTGGGATGATGTGGTAGAAGACTGAAGCAAAATCCAGGGAGAGCGGACTTACCTACCTCTACCAATACTCTATGGCTCAGTGCTGTTTTTAGGGTGCTCTTGATCACATCCTCTGATGATCTATATGGGTGGGGGTGGGCAGACAGGCTCTGATTTTCTGGGAGATCAGTCTTTCAAATTTGGTCAATCCTCATCCTCATTTAGAGGACCTCAGATTTGGAGCAACCTGCCATCAACAATAAAAATGTCAACACATTTGACAACTTTTAACTCCCAGGTGAAAAAATGACTGGAACAGAAACAGACCAGTGAACACAGATTGTTCTTTTCAACTTAACTAATTTATTTATGTCACTGTTGTGTGTGTGTGTGTGTGTGTGTGTGTGTGTGTGTGTGTGTGTGTGTGTGTGTGTGTGTGTGTGTGTGTGTGTGTGTGATGATGGTAAATATTATAAATGCTGTTATTTGATTGTCTCATAAAGTCCAGCCAATGACAAGATTTGCGAATTGGCCTCTGGCTAAAAAAAACCTCTGTACACACATGGTGTTTACCTTAAAGACCAAATTTACTCAATTTTTCAACACATCTGCAGTGTGAAATTATTGACCAGACTTGCATTAAATCAACTTTTTATTATTTCAAAGGAGACAAGGCAGTGTGAAATATCTCCCCAGCCGTCATTATCAGCTAAACAGTGATTCGCCACTCTGAAGTTGCAAGTGTGGCATTCTGGCTACAGAGGGCGGTGGGGTCTCAGTGACTTTTTACTAACCATGTAAAGGGTTAATGAAAAGGGCTCATTTAGGAGTTGACCAATCACATGCATCTTAAGCATGGAGAGAAAGGGAGAGCAAGAAAGGAAAAAAAAATGACTAGGTCACTTCAAAGAGCCGGCTCTAAGAGCCATTTCATTTGCCAACATAACATCACTACAGCATACAAAACTAGTGAATTATTGGTGCTTGCAGATGCAAGGCTGGAATAATAGTCAGTCTTTTCAGATTAGACAATTTTCTGATAGAATTTCCAACTTTCCCTTAGGGCAATTAAAGATATTTGCAGCTTGTCCTTTTGCTTTTTTCTTTCTCAATTCCTGCATTCCTTTCTTGCAGCCCGATTGTGGTCAATTGACCACAAGATAGCAGCCCGATAACCCTTCTTGGTTCAAAGAGGCGCGATAGTATCCAAAGTGTTCAGACAGGTCTCCTTAAAATAACCTAGGAGTCCCTCGGGGCGACGGTGGCACAGGAGTTAAGTGCTTGCCCCGTAATCGGAAGGTTGCAGGTTCGAGTCCTGCTCAGTCTGTCGTTGTGTCCTTGGGCAAGACACTTAACCCACGTTGCCTGCTGGTGGTGGTCGGAGGGACCGGTGGAGCCAGTGCTCGGCAGCTTCGCCTTTGTCGGTGCGCCCCAGGGCAGCTGTGGCTACATTGTAGCTCATCCCCAACAGTGTGTGAATGTGTGTGTGAATGGGTGAATGACTGATTGTGTTGTAAAGCGCCTTGAGGGGTTTCATGACTCTAGAAGGCGCTATATCAAATACAGGCCATTTACCTCCAAAGAAGACCAGTCACCTGAATAAGGCTCTGCATTACTAAATAATGAGAACTGTCCAGAAGTAGCAGAGTTCATTGGACGAGCGGGTTGTCCAGTAATCAGAAGGTTGGAAGTTCAATTCCGGCTCTGACCAGAGAATGCTGCTGTTGCTTCCTTGGCCAAGGCACTAACCCACCTTGCCTGCTGATGGTGGTCGGAGGGGCTGGTGGCTCCTGTGCTCGGCAGCCTCGCCTCTGCCATTGCACCCCAGGGCAGCTGTGGCTACATCGTAGCTCATCCCCACCAGCGTGTGAAGGTGTGTGTGAATGGGTGAATGACATTGTGTTGTGAAGTGCCTTGGGGGTTCTAGAACTATACGAAGGCACTGTACAAATACAGGCCATCTACCATTTACCATTGTGTTCCTCCACAATGTTTAAAATAAAGTCTAAACATACAGGAAGACGTTTTTAGAATCAAACTTGAATGTAAATAAAATTACCTTTTGAAAATGAAATTTAATTGATTGAAACAAATATTTAGCTAACTCACAAAATTAGACTGTTCTAAAATGAGAGAGAGTGGCCTTCATAAATAAAGCCGAAGAGATCCCTGAACATATCAGTGTTTTTGACGAAAGATTTTTGGAGTTTTTAAACCACGAATCATTATTCAGTGTTTCTGTCTGAGCTCTCTCTCATGGTTCTTACCCATCTTCGACCCCTGGTGAGTTCATTACCGAATCTGCTTTCTGCCTGCCTACCAGCTTGGCACTGGGGTGGATGGAGCCATCATCCCTCTCCCACACAGAGCTCTAACACTGTGGGCCCCAACATTTTTTTTTTGCATTGCAGGACAACTTTTCCATGGGCCAGTCAGTGGGGTGTTGGTGGTGTCGGTGGGTTAATCATGCATCAACACTATTCAGTAAAGTACATATTAAAACAGATATTTTTTTCACATACATTATATTTTAATGGTGTGGATTACTTGTTCACTTGGTCTCTAGTTGGAATGAATGCCTTTTAACTTGTATTTATTAAAATAACGCTCAGATGAGCATGTATCAGAAGTATAAGTCAGCTGGAGGAGAAAATGGCGTCAGATAGCTTATTACCTGATATTTGGAAATCTTCCCTCTGACTGGATAACAACAGGACTGTACTACTGGCTGTTTGCTCTGCAACATTGATGTCTGTCTCCACAACGTTGATATTTTATCTTTAGAAATAACACAAGACTGGAGGAGTTCTGCTGTGTGGTGGAGCTGCTAATGCTAATGGTTAGCTTCTACTAGACAAAACGTGCTCTGCTGACTCCTGGACGCTAAACCAACAACAACCTTCCCCGTTACAGTGTGACATATCTGTCAGGCTTTTCTAATCCAAGCATTTCACCTTCTATTTTCTGTCAGAAGCTAATGCAGGAGATGGGTGTAGGAGACTATTTCATGTTCAGCCTACATGAAAAACTCAGTGACTGATTATAATCAGAAATAATCATTACAGGTGAACTGCCATACACACTAAACCATCAGTTTCTTTGACCGGCAAAGGGTGAAACACAGCTATTGGTTGTCGTTACAGTCATTGCTTTGTTCCACTGGGCACACAGCAACACCTTATAGACGTGTCTCAGAACTGTTGTGTTCTCAGTCTCCTCTGAATTTACGAGTTATTACAGGTCTAAATCTTTACGTGCTACACTGCCAGAGCAATAAAAGACAGAAGCACTGCAAAGAATCTGGCAAAATTTCAAAATAAAAGACACGCAGATTTCCTCTTGCTTAAATATAAATAAAAAAAAGTCAATACCTGTTATTTGTGGCACCTTCATGACAGAGGAGGTACAAAAAATAAATCACAAACCATTGCATACAGTAGAGTGTAACTCCGTTACCTGGGAGTTTACTGCAACAACAAACTGATCCGGACTCATCACACTGATGCACTTCACAAAATGGTCAATCAGACTCTACCAGCTCATTCCAGCAAATGAACACAGATACACCCCCTTAGAGCTTCTTTGTTGTATCATCAGATATTATCTTTACATTATCTGCTGTAGCAGCACATCAGCAGTTGAGTGGAGAGGGAAGTAAAATGGGGAATCTCTGTCCTGGGATACCCCCATTGACATAGTGTGTAGGCGGTGGAAGATACGAGGATGCTCAGTAAGGCATTGGTAGTCCTGGACTTGTCTTTCAGCCACTGACACTGAGACTTCACCGGAAAGCATTTTGACAGCTCGCAGCTCCAACCCAGATGGATGAAATGTAATTCTGAGGTCCTCCTAGCATCTGTCAGACTACAACCAGCACTGGTCCCAGCAGATCACATTACAGCTGGAAAAACATCTGAAACCGGAAAATCATCCACCTGCCTAACAACTCTGTACTTTACATTCAGCAACAAGCATTCTTTGTTTATATTGTATTTACTTTAGCAGTTTGTGCAAAACACATTTTGTTGTTTTTAATTGATTGTAATTTAAAAATAAAGGTTTTATAATCTTTTATGAACAAGTTTTGTATGAAAAATAAAATTAGTTTCTGATGATTTAGTGTAAATCTTTTTAAATTACTTTAGACGCAACTTTAACATTTAACTTTCAAGTTATTATTTTACTAATATTACTAATACAATTATTTCTTCAGCTTTCAGTGTGAGACATTAGTTCACTTTTAAGATCTGGGGAAGTTATTTAAGATTTTCAGCGTTTCCTCAACGCACTCTCACTAAGGTTTGTGTAACTGCCATGAAATGTGTGACTGCAACTTTCAAGTGGCAAAAACATCTATCTCTAGAGTGCCGCAGGGTGAAGATGTAAAGATAAACACATCAGTGTTACCCATGAGATCCCCTTTATTACATTTTTAGTTGAGTTTGGCTTTTGTTCACTTACACTTGCACTAGTGGTGCACAGTGTTCTTCGAGTTAAGGACTAATCCAGCATGTTGTAGATATTTTCTGCAGCCGTTCATTACCAGTATTGTTTAATTTTGACCATTGCAAGAATACTCTGGTTAAACAAGGGGTTTAAGAGTCCTAGGGCAGTGTTTAAAGGTGCAACCAGTAAGAATTCTACAGTGAAATAATCACAGAACAGTCTCTAATGTCTCAGTCATGTTGGATTTGTAGGGAAATAGATTTCCTTCTAAGGCAGCTGAGGCGTTGCCAGTTTATCTGCTTTTAAAAAAAGCCAAAGAGGGACGAAGTCTTTATTTACAATCTGTGATGTTACAGTGTCGGCATTTGCAATACAACCAGAATTGTGGACAGTATGTTAGCCAGTGAAAGGAGCAACCCAGAAGTTATTTATAACCCTGACCCCTCCTTTCCACCGGAGCCGTGACGGAGCCTTCAGCAGCACGTTACTGCAGCAGCACGTCATAGCTGCTGATAGGAACCGCTGTGGTCAACAGAACCTTTTCCACCGAAGCCGTCAGCAGCGCGAGTCGGCCGCGTCTCAGGAGCAGCATGTCGTGGCCCTTACGCGCCGGTTCTATTTTCTACGCGCTACGCCTCTGAAATAGGTCAAGTTTGACATTTTTGGGGAAGGAATGACAGGAAATCTGACGGGGAAACGGAGCGAAGGTTCCTGAGATTTTCAGAATAAAGAAACGTACTGCCTTCTGGTTGCTTTACTTTAAAAAAGTTATCACCTAGCTTGTGGTCTCCTTGTTTTTCCATAATGAACGACGAAAGGTTGATTACTGAAGTGATTACTCCTGCTTGTTGTTATGTTTACTGATGAAGTTACGCGTGATTTTGCTAATGTCGCATGGCTTCGTGCTCTGTCGGTGACAGCTGCTCCCCTGCTGCTTCGTGTCTCGTGGGAAGGGCCAAGCAGCATCATTCGCGAGCAAGACGTGCTGCTGCAGTAACTTGCTGCTGACGGCTCCGGTGGAAAGGAGGGGTAATCCCTACTTTCCACCAGAGGCAGAATGGCTGTGAAACAAACTCTGCAGCACTTAGCCACCGTTGTAGTGGATGGGTTCCTTTCTGCTGGCCGCAGTGTGTAATGTTTTGGACGTGTTGCTGAAGCCAAGGAATGCATCCATTACATTTTGAGTCTATTTTTTATGCCCTATCAAATCAAATCAAAGATACTTTATTAATCCCAGGGGGAAATTAGAGTTTCAGTACACACAATTCAGAGATCAGACATACATGGGCAAGACACATGACAAGAATTGGTGACTGTGACCCTGAGTCGACCCTGAGTCGCACTACCTTAACAGAGATAAGAGGGTTAAATGAGGAATTGATTCGGGAGGAGGGAAAAAAGGCACTTCACAGCTACCCTCCCACCAGGAGGGCAGCTTTGCAAAAAAAAAAAAAACACCTCAGACAGATATGTAACAGACTTCAGACAACACAACATGAGACCCAATAGGAAGGCGGGGGGGGGGGGGGGGGGGGGGGGGTTGGATCTCTGGAGAAGTGCAGAGCACATTGACTCCTGCAGGTTGATGACCTCGCCAGGCTGAAGTCCACCAATCCGAAGATGGGGGGGGGGGGGGGGGGGCAACACTTTGTTTGGGTCAGGCTGAGATAATTTTCCTCTCTGCCTTCAGTCTTTAAACTGTTCATTCCAGTCCTTCAGTGAAGCCAATTGGGTTTTTAAACTTGTGCATACCGTCCGGTGACCCTCTCCGAGATGACATCCATTTTGCGCACTAATACCGGTATCACAGCTAGAACATTGTCCATCTTACGATTCACCTTGAGTAAAGTCCCAGTCTGTGAGGTCTCCACACGGACAGTGCTTTCCATGGGTGCGGGTCGCCCTCCAATCGCTCCTGTCTTCCCAAATTTCCAGAAAACCAGATATCTTCCCACTCCAATCAGGAGAAACCCAGTGATCATCAGACCAAATATCCACACGTCTTCGATGTCCTCAATGGACAGCTGGGAGAGGCATATGATCTTCCACTCCTTCCAGGAATCCAACATATACCCCGCTGGGTGTGTCCCCTGTGGGCATGTGGGAGCCACCTGCTCTGTTCTCATTGTTGAAAAAATCTAATCGATCGTGTTGAATGACCAGTTTATCAAATCCATAGTTAAAAATAGGGTTTTCAGAAGAAATGCAGAGAAGCGCTCTGTGGGCAGACAGGACAAAAAGCCTTGGGAAAAAAGTTAAGGGAGCAAAAAGAGAAGCGTCTGTACTCCGCGAGTGCCAGGAAGAATAGTGTCACTACACTTCCAAAACACATCAAACTCTGCACTTCAGATTGATCCAGACAGGAAGTCAAATACAAAAACAATGTAAAACATCAGCAAACTTTCAAAATAAAACTCACATACAAATTTCCAGTTGCTTAAATGTTGAAAATGAAATAGTTTAATAAAAAGATACAGGGCTCAGCATAAATGGGTACACCCCTTTAAAAAGTGTGAATGTTATCAGTAGCTCAATGAACAAAATAACAATTTCCAGAATGTTCACAAGGCTGGGTTTTACTGAACACGTGTTTAACTCCATAACACAAAATTAAAGTTAATAATGTAACTTAGATCACAAAATCTTCAGTTTTACTTAAATTGGTTGAAGCAACAATGAATACACCCTACACAAAAAATACTACGTCTAGTGTTTTGTATGACCACCACGAGGACAGCAGTCTCCTAGTCATGGAATGAACAAGATGGCGACATATTGCAACATCTATCTGTTTCCATTCTTCAAGAAGAACCTCTTCTAGAGCCTGGATGCTGGATGGAGACATGCTCAACTTGCTGCTTCAGAATTCCCCACAGGTGTTGGACTGGGTTCAGATCAGGAGACACACTTGGTCTTTCAGTCACCTCCACCGTTCTTCAGAAATGCAACAGCAGCTTTAGACGTGTGTTTTGGATCATTGTCTTGTTTGAAAAGTGCACGACGACCAAGTGCACGGAGTGATCCTCTCCTTCAGTATAGAGCAGGATATTGTTGAGTTCATGATACCATCAATGAAACGTGGCTCCCCAACACCAGCAGCACTCCTGCAGCCCACACAAGGACACCGTCACCACCGTGTTTCACTGTAGGCACCGTGCATTTCTCTTTTAAATCCTCACCTTTACGACGTCATACAGTTTTGAAACCTTTAGTTCCAAAACAGTGATCTTTGTCTCATCACTCCAGAGTCTAGAGTCCCAGCCGTCTTCATCTCTTTCAGCACGGGCTCTAGCTAATCCTAGGTGTGTTTTTTTGTGCGTGGGCTTTAGGAGAGGCTTCCTTCGTGGACGATACCCGCGCATGCCATTCCTCTGCAGTGTGATGTATGATGTCACGGGAAACGGTCACTCCAGTTTGGCTTTCTACTGCTTTAGCTAACAGCAGTGAACTTGCATGGTGATGTTCTTCCACCCTTCTTATCAGAAGATGCTCTGGTAACTAAAGTTGCCAAATGCATTTTTTTATAAGGCAGGCTTGGGAACAAGTTCGAGCACATTGAGAGTAACTATCACGGTTCTAAAGTTTTCATCCATGTGTGTCACACGTCGTGTGATCAGGAAGCAGACAGTCCAAGGATTAGGAGATTGTTTTATGAGGCCACTATGTCACATACTGCAGGCGCCGGATATTGACGCTCTGGCACAGTGCGTTGCCTCCCGATGTGCAGGGGCTCCCTACGTGTTGAAAACAAACGCTTGGTCACACCGCATCATTTTTTCAACGCTTACAGTGTGAGAATGTGTTGTGCTGATGTAAGTAGTGATTCCTCAGTGTCTTTTGGTAGTTTAGATGTTTACATGGCCATAAAGCACAATAGTCTGCGACTCTTCAAAAAACAGAAAAAATGCTCAAAAATGCTGGCAGTCAAGGGCTTTCTGTTCAGATTCCAGCTGGCAGTTAATGAGTTAAAAGCTATATTTTGATTAAAAATATAATCAAATATTTATTTTGATGGGCATGGCACTGGGTTTATGTTTACATCAACCAGCCAAATATTTCACCACAGGATGTCATTCTTACCAGTGTTGCCAACTCAGCGACTTTGTCACTGTTCCTAACGACTTTTTGACCCCCCTCAACGACTTTTTTTTTTCAAAAAGCGCCTAGCGACAAACCTAGCGACATTTCTCATGACCCGTTGCTACTTTCTGCAGAACTTTCTTGTAGATATTCCCTACAGATTAGCAACAAAGAAACCATTTGCTCTCTGAACTGTTCTTCCGGGAGTAAGGAAAGAGAACGATAATCTGCGCATGTGCACGAGGACTGACCAATCATAAACCGTTTTCAGCTGGGCCGAAGACAGTTGCAGAGCTGGAGACCACCTATTTACTTCTGCTGCTGCTGCAGGCTCACGCTTCTACTGGAGATGGCGCAGGCGTCGACCTGCGATCTCTGGTTCTTCAGCCGTCAGACACTTTAGTTTTTCCTGCATTTGGCAAATAAAGTCATCGGGAGTTTCAACTACCGTCCCGTTTACACACGCAGCTCTGTGGTTCATCTGAATTTCCTTCAGTGACACAGGGATGGTTATACTATGAGACACTCGCTCCCTTTTGCTCGGTGCGCCGTTATTATCACGATGGAGAGAATACACAACAGAGAAGTTGAGAAACTATGAGGTGTAAAAAAAAGCTTTTTAGGAAAATGTCTGTGAGAATGAGGAGAGCAGGAGGTCTGAGTTATATCCTACAACAGAACTGTTTGGATCACCACACCATATCTGTTTTAATGCCACTTTATTGGTAGTTTTGGAATTTATTGTACATATCAAAGCAATTTGGGCCATTTTAATCATACTAATGAATAACTTTAACACATAACAGTTTTTATTTTCCTCCCTTTTAGTTATATATATATATATATATATATATATATATATATATATATATATATATATATATATATATATATATATAGCATCTTTTAGATGCTATGGGGAAAATGAATGCCAATGTGGCGTGATGATGTCATCAATATGTAAATTAACACGTGACGTCATCTGGCGACATCTAGCGACTTTTGGGGGTAACTTCAGCTACTTTCAGTCAAAAGCAGTTGGCAACACTGATTCTTACTCCTTGTCTCCGAAAACACCTTGAGGTACTGATGCCTTCAAGTGTTTTCGTGTTGATGAGACCAGATTCTGACTTGACCATCTGAACATTGCAGCTAAACTCCAAACTCATCAGACCAAGAAATGTCTGGTCTCTTTTGGTCCCAATCGGGTGATTCTGTATGAATTATCGCCTCAGTTTCCTGTTCTTAGCTGACAGGAGAGGAATCTGGTGTGGTCTGCTGCTGCTGGAGTCCATCTGCTTTAAGGTTCATCACGTTGTGGTTCAGAGATGTTGTTCTGCAGACCTTGGTAGGAACCAGTGGGTGTTAGAGCTGCTGTTGTCTTTCTATCATCTAGAACCAGATTGTCACATCTGACTGGACATTTAGTCTGTTTTGAGATCATTCTGTATAAATGTTGTCCAAGAACACTTTACCATCCTGTCAGAGCAGATCATTGAACCCCGGTCCTGTCTCAAATCAAATCAAACTAGCTACAGTTTTGTTTTGGTTTAATAAGGATTTTTAATGCTTTCATACGGTGGCCCTGAAGGGAAAAACCACAAAAACACATGACTTAACGCAACATCAAATCTCACACTTAGATTTGTACCCATCAGTTATAATATATCACTTAGATTTTATAATATATAGTATGACTAATTGTTTTCAGTTTTGGCTTTATTCAGTATAAAAGCTCCTTCTTTTCCACTATGTGATGCGTTTTAGACTGGTTTTCAAATTAAATGTTCAGCGTGGTCTTTTGTCTTCGATGAGTTAATGTGCTTCGTTCTTACTACACGAGCTCGAAAACCCACACGTTTTCTCCCCAAACTTCTTTTTCTAGGTCACGTCTAACAACAAACGCCCTCACAGATACGAGGTAAGTGGGGCAAAACTTAATCAAATGAAGCAGACTCTTGCCTGATTTGTATTCCTTAAAAGGTGCAAAATGAAAGAAAGACTGAGAAGAGAAAATCTTTTTCACTAACTTTTCCAAGTAGTTTGCAAAATTCTGATAAAAAAGAAAAACACAATTTCTACATGTGCTCTGATGAATTTGGATTCAAGGGGGTACTTCTCCCAGCAGGGTACATCCATCCACACACACACACACACACACACACACACACACACACACACACACACATATATATATATATATATATATATATATATATATACAGTATATATATAACACTTGAGTCTATTGCCTTATTGGATAGGATATCAACCTTTTAATAATCAATTTTATTAACTAATTTCCATTTTATTAAACAGCACTAGTTCCCATGAGAACAGGGCACCCGGTCGTGGCCCTTTGTGGACTAATTAGTTATTTAGTCGCTCCCCACCACCACTATTTTACAAATATGCAAAAAAATTTTAAAAACGAGCGTGTTTATCTGATGGCATACAGACTTCTGGAGACTAACATCAAGCACTGTCAAGCAACTCACCGAGCTGCAGTATTTCTGTGGTCAGGTCTCTCTCAGAGTCCGCTCCACAAGCGGTCAGCCTGCGCAGCAGACCGGCGCCGAAGCGGTCAGAGATGCGCCGGGCTGACCGCTGAGGAGAACCGGGTGGAAGGATGGAACACAGAAGTGTCCTTCCGAGAGCTCCACCAACATGTCATATTTCAACCCATTTTTATGTTAAATGCAATGGGTTTTAGGTTTTACCCATCGACATACACCCTATTAATTATTTTACCTTATATTACATCTAAATTTCATGGTTAAACAGTACACATTAAAATGGTAGTTAGCTAGCTACTTTGATAAGCTCAGCTTGTGCAAAAGTGGCAGTGACCTAAAATACATAAATATAATTTTACTTACCGAAAAAAATGAAGTGGAGACTCCTTGGATGCTCTAATAGTGCAATTAATACCACAGCAAGTCATTTTGTCCAACAATTGCACAAATAATATCCAAAAAAGAAAACACAAATGCTACAACTACTGGTCAAAGTTCAGAGACTAAAAATCGCGGAACTGTTTCCAGGCCAGAACGAGGCTCAACTGAGGCCTTCCACGGAGCTAGCTCTGTGGTCACATGGGTCTGATGCTGCCGTCATGTGGGTGTGATGCTCATTAATTATACAGAATTTTAGGCTTTTAATACACTTACACAGAAGAGTGACAAAAAATTCACCCCCCTCAGAGATGTCATGAGTGTAAACTAGATCAATTAAACCAAAAACATGTTTTGGAACCAGGCTGTAAACATGTTTATTTCTGCTGTGAAAATGGTGTTTTTAACATGGGAGTCAATGAGGATTTGCTAGCTTCTGACACCAGCCCCCAGTGGATGAGGGTGGAACTGCAATTTATTTCACTTCCGCGTTGGCCTCAAGTTCTGTCCCGCATTGTGGGGGCTTGGGTACATCTGAGCTAGAGCCCTGCACAGGCCTAAAATCTGAGCCCGTGTCCGGCCCGGCCCGAGGGGGTGGAGCCCCAGCCTGACCCGACCCGAAAACGTTTTCAGGATTCTCTGGCCCGACCTGAGCCCGACTTTTTTTTTAACCAACTAAATGAAAGCAAAGTGCGTCAATCCTGACCAATGTGTTAAAAGACGTGCAGGATCCGATCAATTTGTTTTTCCCTCGTTTATCGTCACGGAGATAACGGCGCAGGCTCTGGTGGTAATCAAGTTAACTTTGATCTCTTTCCAACAATTTTCACAAGAAAACAAAACAGTCTAAAGCAGGGCTTGTGTTGACTGGATAGTTCCCGTATTTGACGGTTTATTTTGATGGAGAAGAATAGAAAGAATTACCCCGACGCACGCAGACGAACTGACATTTTATTCGTTACGCACATCGCAGATGTAGCTAAATCACCCAAGAAAAGATTCCCATCTGAACATCTGAGCTGCTCAGCGCAGCTCGCTGTCAGCGCATATGTGTACAGCGAGCTGAAGTTGTGGAGATTGGCTTGGAGTGCGTCGCAGAACCAGAGCCATGCGGGAAGGTTCCTCCCACTGAAGCGAGTGTTTTCCAAACCCGGTCTCTCAGAGAGACTTGTCACTTAGAAAATGTTCCCTGATTATGAAACTTTGGCTGAATAGTGCTTGTTCCTGTCTCCAATGTGGCGACACATCCAGGAGCCGTCTGAGGAGAAGCCCAGAATCTCTTCAGCTCAGACAGCTTATATTACGCACAAGCGTGACGCGTCAACCCGGTCTCACAGTAAGACCGGGTTGGACCTGTTCAGGTTTACACAGACAATCTTCACATAGAATTGACTTACAGATATAAAATTAATTCAGTAAAATATAAAGCATTTTATTTAAATATCCATTCATTATTTTACAAGCACAGAGAGCCGTATCAGATGGATGGAAGAGCCGTGGGTTGTGACATGTTTTCTCCAGGACCAGAGAGGATGCAAACTCAATACATCTCTTTTTTTGTGAGGTAATAATTTCTCCGAGTTTTGCGGTTGCGGGCGGGAGTAGACATGCACGCTGCAGGTGCGGGCGGGAGTGTAACACACACGTTGCAGTTGCAGGCGGTAATGGTCAGAAATTCAGCGGGAGCGGGCAGGAGCGGGATGAAGAAAACAGTCCCGCGCAGGGCTCTACTGCTGCGTTTGTGTTTAAATTTTTTTAAATGAATTCGATTAAAAATAAAGGCGCCCGGCCCGTGTCCGAGGTAATTACACAGTCGTTGGCCCGAAGCCTGGCCCGAGGGCCGTCGGGCCGGGCCGACCCGAGGGCCTAGGGCTTCAGTGCAGGGCTCTAATCTGAGCGACTTGCTCATGCTTGGGTTTTTGACAAAACCTAAAGACCACCCACCGGCCTAAGAGCACAATTTGCATACAGCACACAGCGGCAAGAGCTAAGTATTTGTAATTTGAGATTTTGTCTATTTGCAGAACATTACACCAGGATTTTAAAGACAAGTTGGAAAGATTAGAACATTTAAGAATTTAGTTTGAAAACAACTTACATATTAAATATAGAACTGAAGTTGACTGCCACCAATACATGTAGTTTGAACACCCCCTATGCTGTGTAGGCATTACAATTAATAAGGAACATGAGGCAAGTATATCTTTCCCTTACGCAACAAGCTAGTCAGAAACCTGCAAGCTTCAGGATTCTGCACGACTCTGAGGACTGAGCTCTTCTGGACAGAAATGTTTCTGCCCTGAGTGCTAGCACTCCTATATGTACACATATTTATATGTGAGTGTATCGATATAGACACACACACACACACACACACACACACACACACACACACACACACACACACACACACACACACACACACACACACACACACACACACACACCCCACAGTCATTTATTGGATTGATCTATTTATGCGGCCTTTCAGTTCTAGGAAAAATGACTTCCTTCATGGATCAATATTTGCCACTGATATTGACAACTAATCCAAGGCCAAGAGGTCTAGCTGGTGCACAGTATTCACTGTTTCCCTCAATCTAATTAGACACTTGTGACTCTGGATTTAGTCACTTAACACTTGGACTGCTGTTGCCAGCTTCTAACTACAGCTATTTTCATGTTACATCCAACATATGCTGGAGAACAGCCCACTGGGTCTGAGGTTTATTCTAAAACAGGCTTCCAAAGTAATTGAGGAGAGTTCCAGTTGGATTTTTTTATCATCATATAAAAACTTAAGCATCATTTTACAGTGTTTATTTTGTTTTTACCTGCTCAACTATACGTTTAAATTTGAGTGGAAACAGTCTCCTATAGTTGTCTATGGCAGTATTTTTTTTGTTCATATAAGTTACAATATACTTTTTAAAATAAAAAATAGCAAGGAAAAACAAATACAACAACAAGCAAAATAACATATATATATATATACATATATATATATATATATATATATATATATATATATATATATATATATATATATACACACACACACACACACACACACACACACATAAAAAGTATCACTGTATTACAATCACTGTAACCGAAAAGACAAGGATTGGACTGAAGCCAATTACAAAAATGGAGAAAAGACAAAAAAACCACAATAACATAATAACACAATTTATTCTAAGTTATTTATTTTCATTCATTACCATCATTCATTACCATCATTCATTACCATGTTCAGTCTGTTATTTTGTTGTTTTTACTCATTGTTGTTTTTTCAACTCATCACTGAGACTGTTCCATAGTCTTAACTCCCAAAAAATTGGAAACCAAATGAGTATAAAACATTTTTTTCATGCCTTTTAACAATGTTCTAACATAATATAGCTATACATATAGTGGAGATAAAAATAGAAGGTAAAAAAACACACCATTTGAAGTCTTGGACAATGTTTGGACCTAGAAAACAGCAACTGGTGTTTAGCACTATTTCGTTTGCTCTGGCATCATGAGTTTTCAGTTTCAGCAGAAGCGTTTCAGAGAAGATACTGGAGGGGAGGGGGTGAATGTTCCATGACCGTGTTTGTGCTCAAAACCTAGCTTGTTTGTTTTGTGAGCTTTTTGGAAGGGTAAGATCAAGTCAAAGATTAGCAAAATCATTCCAACATGAGAACCGGGCATTAATAATACAGCTCCGCATGATATACTACACATTTGGTGGGTGGATACCATACCATACCATACCATACCATACCATACCATACCATGCCATGCCATGTCAAACCATGCCATGCCATGCCAAACCAAATGTATTTCTAAAACACATTAAAACACATGTAGCATGAGAGCTGACTGAAGTACCACACAATAAAAGCAGGCTTAAGATACAAACTAAACAAATCAAACAAACAATGATATAGCGAAGTTAAACAATCACTAGCCAAATGTTAAGTCATAGAAATAGGTAATTGGTAGTGATTTGAAGAAAACAAGGGACGTCACCTGTCTAACAGAAAGGGCAATAGCATGCCAAAGTGTGGGGTCCACAAACACAAAGCCCCTCCGCAATGTGTACTTCATGGTGGGTGTGCGTGGTGAGACTATGGTGTGATTAGGTCTGACAAATGAACAGGGGCAAGACCATTTGAGGCTTTAAAGACAAATGTCAGGGCTTAAACCTCACCTTAAAGTGAACCGGGAGCCAGTGCAATTGAGCCAGGGCAGGAGTCATGTAGTGTTGTTGGTTAGTGTTTGTTTAAACCTGGCAGCCACATTCTGCTTCTTCTGCAGTTTGTTGAGAGCTGAGGTAGGGACACAAATGAGGGTCGAGTTTGCATAGTCCAGGCGTGATGTTATAACAGACTCCAAGAAACTTCCCAGCTTCTTGGTTTTGAAAATAAATTTGTCTATTGTCAAGAGCAAGAGTATGCAGATTATTACATAACAAGATAATTATTCTTCAGTCATGCTTCATGTTTTTAATCAGGTTTTATTATTGTTATGGAAATTTTTTGTTTATTTATTCTTGATCATTGACTCAATCAACTGAATGGAATATGTATTGCTCCATGCCTCTTTACATGCCCACGTATTCAGACACACCCACACAAGACAGACACACACACACACGCAAGCACACACACACACACACACGCACACACACACACACACACACACACACACACACACACACACACACACACACACACACACACACACACACACACACACACACACACAGACACACACAGACACACACACACACACACACACACACACACACACACACACACACACACACATTCTTGAATTCCCCCCCACTCTCTCTCTCTCTCTCTCTCTCTCTCTCTCTCTCTCTCTCTCTCTCTCTCTCTCTCACACACACACACACACACACACATTCTTGAATTCCCCCCCCACTCTCTCTTTCTCTCTCTCTCTCTCTCTCTCTCTCTCTCTCTCTCTCTCTCACACACACACACACACACACACACACACACACACACACACACACACACACACACACGCTCATATGAGCTCACTTTTATTCCTTTCTTATCTCTTGGTATAAATAAACTCTGTGACCAGATGTTTGGGGCATTTTGCCTCGTGCGTTGTGCCACAGTTATAACTGTTTGACTTGTCTGTTCATTGTCTCCTTTTTCTCTTCGACTACAGGAAATGGGTTATTGATAAACATATTGATAAAATCAATGACATTATTAATACTCATACGTATGCTTTTAATAAAAGTCAGTGAGGGTTTGCAGTTGGATTTAACAGGAAATCAAACTAAAAACAAAATAAGTGATTAAGAAAATAGAAATACTTTGAATCAGACTTTTTTCCAATTAATATGAATTTAATTGAAACTCTCAGTAATAAAACTCAGAAAATGTACACTTTCTACATTATTTATCTGTATCAACATTTTTTGCAAATGACCTCCGGGCCACATTTTGAACATCTCTGTCCAAAAATGCTTCACGAGCCAAAGAAAAATAAAACATGTAGCTTGAATCATTTCCTACAATTCACCTCTACCCTAAACGTGTTCCTATGGAAGTTGTGAACCATTCAGTACATTTTTACACTACTGAGCTAAATGCTATATTCACCTAATCATAAAATGTTTGTTTCCCAGTTTTTGAGGGGGGACACTTCATGGATTTGGATTTTAATCCTCCGGAGGATCCCAAATCCCAACCACAGCCACCACTAACGCTTTTCAGATGGAACTAAATGCTGTCATAAAAAAAAATCACAAATTATTCCTTCAGTAAGATGCACTAACGTTTGAATTCAAAACTGGTCTGCAAATGAAGACTAACACAGGCAATACACCAACATACATACATACACACACACACACACACACACACACACACACACACACACACACACACACACACACACACACACACACACACACATCACAAAGGGCATGGTATGGTCCAGTGCTTATTCCAGAGATATGACTTAGCAGGAGAGATCTTTCAGTGTGCCGTAATTTATTCCCTAAGGAGAGTACATTTATAATGATTTTGCCTACCGCATTTACTGGAGGCCTGTAATGAATATATTTATGACTCTTCGGGTTTGTAGGCAGCACGTGGCACCACACCACACTTCTCAAGCTTTCAGTCAGCAAAAAGGAGATTGCGAAGAGTGACTGGCAACTGCTGCCTCAGTCACAGGCCAACGTAATCAAACTGGACAGAAAAGATCCAGTGAAAATCTACTTTTCCATTTTCGTGTTCTACTGGACAGCAGTAGCTCTGGATGTAGAGGGGGTTGTCCAGTAATCGGATGGTTGCAGGTTCGGTCCCGGCTCCCACCAGAGAATGCTGCTGTTGTGTCTTTGGACAAGACACTCAACCCACCTTCCCTGCTGGTGGTGTTCAGAGGGGCTGGTGGCACCTGTGTTCAGCAGTCCCTCTTCTGCCAGTGTTCCCCAGGGCAGCTGTGGCTAAATTGTAGCTCATCCCCACTAGCGTGTGAATGTGTGTGTGAATGAGTGAATGACTGATTGTGTTGGGAAGTGCCTTGGGGGGTTGTGGAACCCTAAGAAGAACAAATGCAGACCATTTACTGTTTTACTTTGATGGAGGATGACCTGCGCGAAAGGAATGACTGTATTTACATCACTTTGTCAGAGATGGAGAACTAGACTGATGCCACTCTTCTTGTCCAGCAAATGTGAAACAATCCATTAACTTAGCTTAGCAAAATAAGTTTGCTTTAAATATAAATACTTGTACTGCACGAGACTGCAGAACAGTCCGATGTTCTGATGAAGAGAGATGCATTTGTCTGGAGTGTATTCAGCATTTTGACGTTCATTTTGACCAAACCTTTTTTTGTAAAACATGAATTTAACAGACATTTTTAAAAGCACAAAAGAAAAATCACTGTTAGTCTGTCATTTGTCATTTTTATCTAATGGCACATTCACTTCTGACTGGTGGTCATCTACCTAACAAATGCATTAACTGCTGTTTTTTTATTCCAAGTTACTGTGTATACAAATGAATGATCATTTTAATGTGGGTCTTCAGCTTTATTATAGAATCTTAACTTGAATGCAAGTGAACATGTTTGTTCTAGTATAGCAGCATTTGAGCATTTTTAGGACATCGCTCCACACCTAATGTCTGCATAACTGCTTTACTTCTGCTATAACTCAAAGAAAACTTAGTTATGAGAAAACTTAGTACATTTATTTAGTTACTGAATACCGAATACCTGTATTCAAATGTATTTCGTAATATATTTCATTACTTTGCTTCATCCTGGTACTCTATTCAAAATACTTGGAATACTTCACCTTAAAAAATGCATCTAAGTTTATTCAATGTCACAATATGTGTTGGTAGCTACTCCTGCAGGAAAACTGAGGGCACATCTGTTGTTGCTGATACAAACATGGCGACGATTCGTTTAAAACAACTTCATCAACTTTAGATTATTTAGACTTGGGTTTTTGTTTTGAGTTGAGAGCAGATAGTGTAACATAAGTTTATTGGATTTATTTAATCATTTTTAGGATAG
This sequence comes from Nothobranchius furzeri, assembly GCF_043380555.1. Classification (NCBI taxonomy): domain Eukaryota; kingdom Metazoa; phylum Chordata; class Actinopteri; order Cyprinodontiformes; family Nothobranchiidae; genus Nothobranchius; species Nothobranchius furzeri. The sequence continues at coordinate 42,243,448 of NC_091743.1, forward strand.
AAGGTGGAAAACACTAAAGTATTCCGATGGCATTACCAAAATAACTGTATTCTAAATACCATGTTTGAAAATAGTTACTGTAATGAATGCAGTTACTCGTAATTAGTATTCTAAATGCGTAGTGTTGGTACAAGTATTCGGTTACTCCCCAACAGTGATTATAACATTGTTTTAAAAAGATTAGTTTTAAGAAATCAAACAGTGTATTAGACTAGCGCTAATTAGATAGAATGCTAAAAGCTATGGCTAGCTGATCTACTATAGTGTGCATATGGCTGAGGTGTTGTATCAGTGCATGAAGTCAGATTATCTTACTGTGCGCTGTAATTACCGACTGATTCATTTGTGGTAGTTGTTTTATTTTAACTGCAGGTTAGTCCAGTTTCAATGTTTTAATTTTATTTAACAACAACGTGTGACGAGAGTTTAGACTTCTCTCGGAAAGATTGGCCACTAAAATTTTATTTTTCGAGTGTTGAGTTTTATTTTGAGCGGTCTCTCTAATGAGTGATCGTGTTTGCCATTTATAGTATTGTTGGGGATTTTATAGATTGTATTGGATTATGTAAATTTCCAGAAGGGATTAAGATCTGCTATGTATAAAAGGTATATCGTCTGCATATAAACGTAACTCATTCACTCCCATTGATGACTAACGCCGTCATTTGCATTTTTTTCCTGTGTAGGCATCGGAACGAGCCCCCGCACCGTGAGAACAAACATCTCAGCTCCAAAGCCAATCTTCATCCACATACGTCACACGTCACGTGATCAGGAAGCAGAAAATCCATGTGTTAGGAGATCATTTTGGGCCGCTGCTGTAAAAAAAAGTGAGCCGCGAACCGGAAAAGCTTCTGCCGATCACAATTCAACAACGGATTATTAAAGAACGGATAACACTCGAAATGCACGGATTCTTCCTGATGTGAGAGGTGAATCTCCGCTTCTTTTGGTTGTTTTGGCGTCGACATCATCCGAGCACGCAACGTTCTGTGACTCTCAAAGAAACAGTAAAAATGGTGAGAAACGCTGGCAGCGAAGGGCTTTACCGATCAGGAAACGGCTGGCAACAAATGAGTTACTATTTTTGTTCACAACCTGTGTCTTGTATTCTTTTTTATTTTTCAGTTTTACTGTTCATTGGTTCAAAGAATAAGGAAATAAGCGACATTGACTACGTTTACATGCAGCCAATATCCGGGTTATGATCGGGTTAAGGTCGTATTCGGGTTTCTGAGTTGATCAGAATAACCCGTTTACAAGCATAAACAGAAAGAGTTACCCCTAACTTGCATAACCTGATGTAAATGCGGACGTTGGGGTAGCGTCAGGACGTATGGACTACGTCCAGACGCAATATGCGTCATTTCTGGTTCTTCTCGTTCCGGTATCCGTGAAAACAACATTTTTCCCAGTTCGGAAGAGATAGCGACCGCATTTGTTTGCACTTTATTTTCCTCGTCACTCCGAAAGTGTGGTGCTGTGCTGTGACTCGCCATGTTGCTCCCAACTTGTTGTTTACTTCCGGAGTTCTGGCGCATACAAGACGTCTCGCTACTCAAAAGACCAAGATTCCTTGCGAACAGAGCATGCGCAGAACACACGCTTTGATGGGGATATCCCGATATGCGTTTACACGACCAAACATTCGGGTTAGAAAAGGGTTACCCCAGGTGTAGTAACCGGGTTTTTAAAAACCTGGTTATGAGCATATCCGGGTTTTTGGCAGTGTTTACATGGACCTGCGGAACCGGGTTATTGTGAATATTCGGGTTTTAAAAGGGTTACTGACTGCATGTAAACGCACTGATTGGGAGTGGACAACCTTGTCTTGTTTTGTAACTGGGGGATGTGATCACATTAGCTGGTACTGTGGCACAGGCATGTGTCAGACAGAACTTCAAACAAATCACTTAACCTTTATTTTACTGATTTAGTGTAAAAATCTAATTGTCTGATGTTTTGAATGTGGGATTTTCATAAGATGTAAGCCATAATCATCACAACTATAACAAATAAAGGCTTGAAATATCTGGTTTTGCATGTAATGAGTCTCACCTTAAGCTGTATCAATGACATAAATGATCTTTTGCACAAAATTCTAAACTTTCTAACCAATTGTGTAAAAATGTGGTAATGCTTATGAATTGGCACACCTAAATGATTCAGTAATAAATAGTATTTTATTCACGTTTAACAACCCAGTGACCTCACTGACAAAATTCAGGTGGCAATGTAGCATCTCTCATCTGTAGCAAAGCACCACAAAGCCATCTGTGAATGAGAGATCTCACAGTGAGCTCTCAGAACCTCTCAGCCATCCTCCTCCACTGCCACCCCACTCCACCAGAGCAGCATATGATATAGAGCAGAGCTGTCATCCTCGGCAGCTTGGCTCTCATTACTAATGCTGTATTTATCCAGCCATACTCAGGAAGTCTGCGTTTATCAGGCCTTTTTATCAATGGCCATCAGGGTCATTATTAGGGATGGACAGTATTTCCTGTGCCATCATAATTAAGTCACAGTGCTGCAGTCATTCATCAGCAGGGTAATAGTTTGAGTGAACATTGTGAACGCCCCTCTGGCCATCTTTTCTAAATCTTGATTACCAGAGCTCCTTTGTCTTCTTTGTGCCAGTGGACGATGAGTTCATTGAGAGGTCTAAACACGTGCGAATAAACACATAGTTTAATAGTTTGTGGTTCCCTGTTTCATTACACCTTACCTTTCCATGAATTAAAACCATGCTTCTGTCTGATAGACCTAAGTCACCATGCATGTAAGCCCCGGGGTCTGGATCAGAGTTATGAGACTGCTAGCAGGTGGGAGAATTGCAGTGAGCAGGCTGGTTCCTGCAATAGTGAGAGCTCAGCAGTTTTAAGCCAAATTCAGCATTACTGTCGGGTTGATTTCTTCTGTTGCAACAGTGCGGTTTGACAGCTTTATAAAAAGGATAACGTGTGTAATATGCAAGGCCAGGGGGAGCTGAAACATTAGTACATGCAGGCTCATTTTAACATTAGCCGTAAACGTGTGGAATGTGTAACGGATTCAAAAATGCGACAAAGCCACCGGAGGCGGCCTTTAATTTGTAGCGTAAGCAATGTGTAAATGTTGGTGTGCGACAATGAAGAGAAAAGACAGTTAAATCTCTATTCATCCCTTGATGGAGGAGAATAACCTTGTTTTACGGGCTGCGCCACAAAGCAGAAAATTAGTTCCTGAAAAAATCATTAGGAACTTGCTTGTTTTATAGGATGACATCCCCTCCTGTGACCAATACGGCTCTTTTATTTTATTTTTTTTTCCTGTTTTTTGAAGCTTATCCTTGGCAGATAGTTAAACACAAGGGAAGGCTGTGAGGGGAAAATGCTTAGGGTAATACAGCAGACTAGGTTGTCTCTTGCATGTGAACATATCCACTGTAAACATTGGCCACAAACAAATAAATAGGTTGCTACAACCTGGAAACTGAATATGGGACTGGGTCATTTTATGGATTGTAGACAAAAAAGACAATTGCTGCTTTAAAAACAACTCAAAACAACAAATATAATGTATTTCTTAAATGAAAGTCGTGATCTATCTGACCTGCTTAAATGGACAAAAAACACTAAATATTTTAATGAAAGGAACAATGTGTGTTTTGTAGGAAGGATCTGTAAATCTTTACACACAAAGAACATTAAAAAGGTTGCGGACATTTGTCTTAAATAAAGAAAAATATCAAATTCTGTTCAAAAATACATTAAGAACCCTAGAGGGAGACGAATCAAAGTTTCCATATTGGAGCTTTTTACCATGTTATACTGGCTGCATTCATGCATCTTCCTGTCTCAGTTGCATTTGTTATTTGATCGATCGATGATCCATCCATCCATCCATCCATCCTTTTTTTTACTGAGGATGTTTTTCAGAAACCCGTCCATATAAATGATATCACCTGTCTTCTTTAGAAACGTGTCTTCATCCACCTGCAGCTGCTGAGATCAGAAACGGGAGTCCGTGCTGCAACCCCAGCAATTAATCTGCATATTTCCAACAGAACATGTTTAATGAAAGATTTGTGCAATAATCTGATTTTTATTTTATTTCCACAAAATGCTAATTTTAGATAAGATATTACAAAAAACGGAGACGACAAAATTTAAAAGACGTCCCTTGTTAATCACAAGCCAGACAGGCGAGCAACTTTCACGTACGTCGCGAGCTATCTGTAGCTCGTGAACCACGTGTTGGAGACCCCTGATGTAAGGACTAATGTGTTTTTTACTTTGTTTATTCAGCCAGTGTGAGTCCATGTGAGGTGAGCAGAGTAAATCCACGAAAATGCTGCTTGGAAATCATGTAATTCAAAGCTGTTTAGAGACAAAACATTTTGCAGAAAATAATCAATAAAACAAAGCTTTAAATAAACAAAATCTGCTTTAGCTGGATAAATACCGGAACTCGAGCCGGCGTCAGCAGATGGCAAAACAAAATAAAAAGTAGACACTTAATAACTTGGATTAGCAAGGAAAATACAACAGTAGGCTTGCCTGAGACGCTGTTGTAGGTGCGTTTGTCGGAGCGGGCGAGGGCCGGACTTTGCTGAAACAAACCCTTTCATTTTCAAGTATAAATTTAGGCAGATAAGAATAATTCATAAATGCTATCTTGTGCCTACTTTTGCACTGTAAGGTTTAAAATAGCGTCATTTGGCTCCTTTAATCAATTCATTTGCTGGATTTGATTGATTGTTTTCTACTTTCTTGAAAATGCGTTTTACAGGTGCTGGCCAGTAAATTAGAATATCATCAAAAGGTTGAAAATATTTCAGTAATTCCATTCAAAACGTGAAACTTGTACATTATATTCATGCAATGCACACAGACCAATGTATTTCCAATGTTCATTACATTTAAATTTGATATTCATAAGTGACAACTAATGAAAACTCCAAATTTGGTATCTCAAAAAATTAGAATATTCTGAAAAGGCTGAATATAGAAGACACCTGCTGCCACTCTAATCAGCTGATTTACTCAAAACACCTGCAAAGGCCTTTAAAAGGTCCCTCAGTCTTGTTTTGAAGGCACCACAATCATGGGGAAGACTTCTGACTTAACAGCTGTCCAAAAGACAATCATTGACACCTTGCACAAGGAGGGCAAGACACAAAAGGTGATTGCTAAAGAAGCTGGCTGTTCGCAGAGCTCTGTGTCCAAGCACATTAACAGACAGGCGAAGGGACGGAAAAAATGTGGTAGAAAAAAGTGTACAAGCTCTAGGGATAACCGCACCCTGCAGAGAATTGTGACGACAAACCCATTCAAAAATGTGGGGGAGATCCACAAAGAGTGGACTGCAGCTGGAGTCAGCGCTTCAAGAACCACCACGAGGAGACTCATGAAAGACATGGGATTCAGGTGTCGCATTCCGTGTGTCAAGCCACTCTTGAACAAGAAACAGCGCAAGAAGCGTCTCGCCTGGGCCAAGGACAAAAAGGACTGGACTGATGCTGAGTGGTCCAAAGTTATGTTTTCTGATGAAAGCAAGTTCTGCATTTCCTTTGGAAATCAAGGACCCAGAGTCTGGAGGAAGAGCGGAGAAGCACAGAATCCACGTTGCATGAGGTCCAGTGTAAAGTTTCCACCGTCAGTGATGGTGTGGGGTGCCATGTCATCTGCCGGTGTTGGCCCACTCTGTTTCCTGAGGTCCAGGGTCAATGCAGCCGTCTACCAGGAAGTTTTAGAGCACTTCATGCTTCCTGCTGCTGACCAACTTTATGGGGATGCAGACTTCACCTTTCAACAGGACTTGGCACCTGCACACAGTGCCAAAACCACCAGCACCTGGTTCAAGGACCATGGTATCCCTGTCCTTGATTGGCCAGCAAACTCGCCTGACCTTAACCCCATAGAAAATCTATGGGGTATTGTGAAGCGGAGGATGCAATACGCTAGACCCAACAATGCAGAGGAGCTGAAGACGACTATCAGAGCAACCTGGGCTCTCATAACACCTGAGCAGTGCCACAGACTGATCGAGTCCATGCCACGCCGCATTACTGCAGTTATTGAGGCAAAAGGAGCCCCGACTAAGTATTGAGTGCTATACATGCACATTCTTTTCATGTTCATTCTTTTCAGTTGGCCAACATTAGAGAAACAAACATTTTTTCATTGGCCTTTAGAATATTCTAATTTTCTGAGATACCAGATTTGATGTTTTCATTGGTTGTCACCTATAAATATCAAAATTAAACGTAATAAACATCGGAAATACATTGGTCTGTGTGCATTGCATGAATATAATGTACAAGTTTCACGTTTTGAATGGAATTACTGAAATATTTTCAACCTTTTGATGATATTCTAATTTACTGGCCAGCACCTGTAGTTGATTAAATAGGAAATTTACGTGTGGGGTGCTTTTTGGTAAAAATGATAAATAATAATTATCCATTAACTCATTCATTGCCAGCTGTTTCCTGATCAGTAAAGCCCTCCACTGCCAGCGTTTTTCAGTGCTGGGATGTTTGTTCTCACGGTGCGGGGGCTCGTTCCAATGCCCACACAGTAAAATATTGCAAATGACGACTTTAGTCGTCATTGGCAGTGAGCGGTTGGATTTAAAATGACGAGTTTTGTCGTCACTGACAGTTGAGTTAATTATAGCTTCCTGAACAGCCTCAATTTAGATAAACTGATCTGAAAGCACTGATAAGCCAAAGACTCATCCGAACTAAGCCAAGACTAAAGTGGATGTTGGTTGTCTTTAAACAGTTCTGATTTACAAAGCTCATTTCATGCTTACATCATTTCATCAATGTTTACACGTCTGTCATTTTCATCATAAGTAAATTTCAGTGGAAATATTGAAAGACTCTTATCAGACTCAATCCCCAGATGAAAAAAGTGCTACGTTTTCCTGCTGCTGACATTTATTCTCTTCAAATAATTTTGCATTACACAGTTGACTTTGGTATGAAAATGTATAAAATAACATCCAATATGCCACTGAAATGCAATCTCGGTCCTCTACGGCCGGTGGCCAGCATGTTGTAGTGTTTTCTCTTCACCAACACACTTGACTTTGTGGTTGAATCACCTGTTCAACATTTCACAAAGATTCTCAGAAGCCCATTAATTACCTGCTGAGTGAAATCAGGTGTGTTGAAAAAAAGGGAAACAACTAAAACATGCTGGGTACCAACCCTCCATGGACCAAGATTGGGTACCCTTGATGTAAACTTTATTCTTTTGAATAGAAGTTGTTCAGAAAGCCACGCATCACTGGTAAAACAGTTAATTGTTTACAACGTTTACACTGAAACACACTTGATATTGGCAGGAATTCATTAAAAATAACGATGATACCCTACTTAATACCTGAAGAGTGCAGACACTTTACAACACTGGTTATAAACACACATTCAGTTAGGCCTGCTTCATATGGAAGGATAATGGTGACGATTTCTGACCAGATCCTTCCCCTCAGACAATCTTAGGGTGTGCCTGATTATCATAATCACTCTTAAGATAAACTTATGAGATATTCTTACCATGTGTGGTATGCTAGGTGTTATCTGGTCTTGCTGGGAAGCACATCAGGGCCGCGATGATCATATATCTTGGTTATCAAATGTGTTGAATTGTTTTGGTCTGATTTCAAGACAAGTGCTGCCTTTTGAATGAACCGTGTAGCCAATCAGAGAGCAAAGTAATGGAAGCACGCTGCACACACCTCATCTGCCATGTTTGTTTACTCCTAAGTCATGTGTGATCTTGCAAAATTTCTCATCTGACTAGGGAATGTGTGTGTGAAAACAGTTTGTGGGTAGTGTGTAGTTTTGGCCTTGTTGACACACACCACACACAGTAAAATTAAACTGGTTTCTGCAGGATTTTTTTGCTGTGTTGAGTCTCTCATGGTTAGAAAATCAGGCGGCAGTTCAAAACTCCAGTTGTGTGAACTAGGCCTCACAGCACTGAATAACACAGACAACGTATAAAACAAAATCAATGGAAGTGTCTGCTCCCTCACTCTGATATAAAAGTTATAGATGGAACAGCCTAGCTGTCTTATAATAATAATGCATAGAACTTATATAGCGCTTTTCTAGACACCCAAAGACACTTTCACACACTCTCACATTCACACACTGCTAGTGATGGTAAGCTACTTGTAGCCACAGCCGCCCTGGGGCGGTCTGACAGAGGCGAGGCTGCCATTTGGCGCCGTCGGCCCCTCTGACCACCACTAACACAGACAAGTTGGGTGAAGTGTCTTGCCCAAGGACACAACAGCCGGATACCCCTGGCGGGAGCTGGAATCGAACCCATGACCCTCCGATCATGAGGCAACCCGCTCTACCACCTGAGCTACTGCTGCTCCAAATTGGTTTACGTTGGAAACAGGAGAATGAAGAACTCACTCTTTTGGAAATCACCACTTCCTCCTCCACAGACACTCTTTTATTAACTAACACAAGCATGCACATTACAGATGATTAGAATGACACCAGTCCAAGGCTGTGCAGGTCAAAGAGCAGCATTCATTACCTCTATCAGCTGCAGCTGAAAAGGGGTTATTACAGAAATTATTCTCACCATTGGAAATATAAAGGATAATTTTCTCAAGTTCTCTAAGAGACACACACAGGAGGTCAACATGTACAGTGTACACCCTGTAGTGCACACAAGGGTTATTTCTTACAGTTTGTAGAAATAAGGAGGATGTGGCTGGAGAATCGTGGTGTTTTAAGGCGTACCACCCAATCGTCCGCAAAATGACGTGCTGATCTTCATTTCCCTGCTCGCTGTAGCGCATCACATCTCATCAAGCCTCTCCAGGTGCAGCTTTCTGAGCCATGCCCAGGTGTCAACTCGGCCTGCTGAGCTGCTGGAGGACATGCTAACAAGGATATGTGGAGGGTACAGCGGAGACGTGATAATGTTGGCTGTATTTAGCCTCTGGGTCAACTCAAGCAGTCACACACAGCACATATTAGCCATAGTGTGTGTGCGATATCGATTACATGGCATCACAATTGTGATTTCATTGAAAATTATAAAATAATAGCAATGCTCTGACAACAATGTATTCATTAAGGAATCGTCCAATCATTTCACACCACCCCTGTGGTCATGCTTGCAAATGAACACATGATTCCATGACAGCAGTGTTGCCTGAATGCTATCATCAAATTGCAAACACAATGTTCATTTCGTGAAATATTTCTAAGCTGGCAGGGAGGAGAAAAACCAATACAGTGGAACAAAATTTCCAAAGCAAACTGTTACACAGAAAAATGTAATAAATGTTTTTAAATAATAAATAAATAATAATAATAAATAAATGTTTTACGCTGCATTGGGATCTGCAGTCGGAAAAGGGAAAAACCCCTTTTCACACATAAGTGACGAGAAAGGGCACTTTTGGCATCAAGGGTCTGACGCGGAGGGTGGCTGACCAAGCGTTTGATTTTGGCGCCCTTGGAGTGAGAATGTGTTGGTATGTGTGTGTGTGTGTGTGTGTGTGTGTGTGTGTGTGTGTGTGTGTGGGCTGGTGTTGGTGTATGTGTGTGTCTGCTTTGTCTTCTCCATCCCCAGTGAGTCGTGGAGGATGGCTGCTTATACTGAGCCAGGATCCTCTGGAGGTTTCTTCCTGTTAAAAGGGAGTTTTTTTTTCTCCACTGTCGCTGAATGCTTGCTTAGTATGAGGATTGCTGTAAAGTCACTGACACTAGTCAGTGACTTGATGCAATTTGCTGGGTTCCTTATATAGGAAACCTTTTACAGATTGGCTTAATAAACTGACCTGTATTGGAATGTTTACTGTGTGAAGAACCTTGAGACGACTCTTGTCGTGATTTGGAGTTGTGTAAATAAACTTGAAATGAATTGAGTTCTCATGACTCTTAAAAAAACTGAAAACGTTGAGAAACGCTGGCAGCGAATGAGTTAAATAAACCAACCTGAACTCAGTTCTTTCTTATTTAACAAAAATACGTAGACAAAACATTACCTGGGTGGCACCAACGTTTCTTCCTAGTGTGTGTAACATACACTACTACATGATGAAATGTATAGGAGACCCCAGACTTACCTAGTCCACAATCAACCCCCCACCACAATCCCTTTAACGAAAGACTGACTCAAGAGCAGCATCATAGGTGTCAAGTCGACATGAGCTGAGCAGTAGCTACTGTAAATAACCAAGAATTATTTATTTATTTCATAATATTTAGATATTCTTTGTAACTATTACATGACTTATATTTTGAAATTCAGAATGGATTTCGAAAGGTCGTCAAATTATTTACTTATAAATACTAAATAACAACATAACAAATCAGACCAATATGACCAAGCCCCTCCATGCAATGATTTAAAAACAAATAAAATATATTTTTAAAATTAAATATGTCAAAAAGCATGGGGCACCATAGTATTAGTTTAGTAGATAGAAGTTTCTGTTTTAATCAGGCAAGAAAAGGAGAGCAGCTCATGTCAGTAACATTATAGATTGTTTGAAGTTGGTCTCTTCAGCCTCCAGGTGGGATCCTCACAGGTAAAGTAGCAGTTCTCTTTGGTTCGGTGCCCAGTCCTGACCTCAAACATAGGGCAAGAGGTTAATCTCTACAGTAGAACAGCATGGTTATCTCATAGTCGTGTTTTAGATGACTAAAGTGGACTGATGCCTGGCCTTTAGTGTACAAAAACGTAATAATTAAGCTTACAAGGCTTTTTGAAACTGGCAGTGATTCCTCAAGCAATAAAAGGAAAGAAAAAAAGCATTTAAGTGATTGTAATTCAAGCCAAAATGTTGAAAGAAACTTAAAACTGTGTGAAACATTGCCAGGTTATTGGCTGGTCACCTTGGGCTTGGTTTCATCAGTATAGTGCTTATGGATCTATCTAATCTGTTCATCAAAGTATTTATTGGAGCACCTGAAGGAGGGATGTTCCAATGCTTTTGCAATATAGCTTATATTTTCAACAAACATTATAACAACAATTATACCACATGTATTTTCAGCTGTAGAAATATGAAAAATAACTTTTTTGAATGCTTGAGGTGTGCATTGGCCTTTTGCAACAAAAACCTGCACAGAGCCAAACTTGCCTTGGTTTAACAGATAACAATGTTTTCTGTATTTGCTTTGATTACAGTTAAACTACACCATAAAATATAAATATAAACACTATTTCCTGTGTTTACAAAAAAGGAATTAGCAACAAATGATACTGTGGTGGCCTCCTGACGGGGAAATATGTTTTACTCTTGCAGACTTGAATTAAGAATCTGAGGTGTAGGTATAGGCCAGGGGTCTGCAACCTGCAGTTCTGCAATACCAACATCTCACATTGAAACACATATTCATAGTCTTTTAGTAAAGGTTCTTACTTTTTTCATTAGTTTAAAAACCTAATAATAGAAATTTAAACAACGAATTGTGAGAAAAATAGAACTTTTTAATCAGTGTCCCTAATTCTTTAAGTATTTCTCAAAATGAAGAAATTGTCCTTTTTAGACGCTCTGTAACAGCTTCAGCTCTAATCAAGTTTTAGTCAGGTGTACTGAGGGGAAAAGCAGATCTTTGGATTGTAAGGGTTGCAGATACCCAGTTTAAGCAAACGTGTGAAGGGTTAGTTGGTTTGTGTCACTTTAGTAGCTTGGATTGCTTCCAGTGGCGGTGCCAGGGGGGTGCTAGGGGGCACTATAGCTACCCCTGGATTAGTCATTGCAATCCCAGAGCACCCCCATGTAAATATTACATTTTTTTTTTACAATTGAATTTTGATTAAACATGTGGATGTGATAATATTTAACATACAAAGCAAAAATAATCAGCAATATATCATATAGATAGTAAAAACTTAAACCAAAACAGGAAATTGATGTTAACCTTTGACCTCATTTTTCCCCTGCGAACGAGTGAAAGGTAGAGCTAGTAGTAAAATGGATCGGTTTTTGTTGCCCAAATTTCCGCAGGTTCAGTCAGAAATGAATGAGTCTTTGGAAGTGATCACAGACCCACAGAAACCTACGGATCTGGATGAAGAGAGTCAACCCTCAACCGCCGCAGCAGTCGAGGGTTTTGCCGCTGGAAATGCTAACACTTACGTTAGCTAACCTTGCAGCACTATATATGGTTTTCTGTGTGGCTGTATATGTTTATGAATTCATGAAAAAGTCAGTGATTGTTCATATGTTTATGATGTATATTAATGATTGTTTCAGGTGTTGTTGAGGTGTTGTGCACGCATGTATATCTGCTAGTGTTGAAGGTGTTTTAGAGAACAATAGGTACGCATGACCAGGTGCGCAGATAGGGTGGGGGACGGGGGGATCTGTCCCCCCCAGATTCAGATCGACCCCAATCCGTCCCCCGCACTAAGGCCAGGAAGAAAACAAAATCGGAGGTTAAGCGCTTGAAGCTCCTTTTTCCAATTACATTGAATGCAGCCTGACGTAAACAAACACAGACTCCAGAGGCACCAAAGTGGTTGCTGCTAGGATGCAGGATGAAGCGAAAAAGGCAAGCAACGATTACTGCGTATTTAAAATAGACCAACTGTGTAAGTAGGCGGGGCCGATCTGTCTGTTTATGCGTGTTGGTTCTAGGTTCAGTACGTTGTTGTCAGTGTTGGGACTTACTCGTTATTAGCGCCAAAGCCTCATTGCTGACTTTATCAAGCCTCATCTACAAATATGATCCCTCATGAAGTTACTACTTTACACCAGAAGATAGTGGAGATGTGGAACCTTCAGGCTGAGCAAAGTTTGGGAGTTTTTAGAGGTTGAAAAACGTCTCCCGCCGAGAGGCTCCCAATCGGGGAGAGGAGGAGATGCACGCAGCATGAAGAGCACAAATATTAGATAAAACGTATAATTGCCGGCAGGTCTGGTCTTTGTTGACTGATCACTTTATCTGGTCATGACTGACTCTGATTATGAAGCAGAATATTGACTCTGATGAAGAAATTCACTCATCCAGCCGGGAAGATTGACGCTGCTGCAGCATCAGACAGCTGGTGCTGCACGAGAGGTGTGTGGAGTTTACAAGCTCCAAACGTTGGGTTTGATGTTGGTTTAACCTTCTCTGGGATGTGATGGATGTAGAAAGGATGGTAAAAACACCGCTAACGTGACAGACCAGAGTAGCGACAATGTAAAAAAAAAAAAAAAAGCCGTAAAAAGGGGCAGATGCCGATGCGTTAAATATGGAAGTCAAGTGTGCCACATAATCATAAAAAAAGTTAAATTTAAAAAATGATTTATATATTTATATATAAATAAAAACTTTCCAAATATAATGAAAATTTCTAAATAACGTAAAAATACGAAGAAACATCTGTTGGTCAGGCTGAAAAGTTTGGGAACCACTGCTCTAAGTGATAAGTGAATTTCGTTTTTTAAATATATTTTATGTGCAGTTTTTTTTAGGGCTTTTATGTTTTCTGTAAAGATTGGTGTGCTGAAAATCTGTTAAATGTTTAGCGTAAAGCATGAGGTTTTGGTTAGTAATTGATTGGGAGAATAACAAATGACTGAATTAAATAGTGGAACGCCTCTGTCAGTGCGCCTCAGGGCAGCTGTGGCTACATCGTAGCTCATCACCATCAGTGTGTGAATGTGTGTGAATGGATGAATGATACACTGTAGTGTAAAGCACTTTGGAGTCCTTACTCTGAGAGGCGCTATACAAGTGCGGATCATTTATCATTCATAGTGTTGGTCAGGCAGAGCTTTGTTGCCAGCGTTCCACTGCATAATGGCTTCAAACACGTATATAATAGTTAGTTTTTACGTAAACCATTGGATGAAATTACACAAACTGACTGAGCTCTAGTTGAGGCGCTTGCAATACTTTGTGTACGTGTACGTGTATGTGTGTGTGTGTGTGTGTGTGTGTGTGTGTGTGTATGTGTGTGTTTGGGGGAGGGTATATTGGAACTTTGTCCCCCCCAGTTTGAAAATCCTATCTGCACCCCTGCGCATGACCACTTCCTTCAAAGCACCCTCAAGAAAAAGACTGGCTCCTTCATAGCATCTGCAGAAAAACATTTCTGGAGCCACCACTGATTGCTTCTAAGATTATCTGGTGGTATCCTAAAAAGTTTAGGTTGTTTCTAGATGGACTTGCTAGGTAGATAATAAAAGTAAACCAGCCAACTAACTATTTAAATTCTAAATTTAATTGTCAGTGACAGAAAAACAAACACTGAATGTGTGTCTGTGTGAATGTGTTTACCAACAAACTATCAACCACAGATTGCATTATAAATGAACAGAAAATAATAATTCAGAAAATAATAATTTGATGTATTTAATGCACCTAATTCTCTTTTCGGGTCAACCCAATGACCCGTTCATTGAGCAATAACTATCTAATAGGTTAATCTTTCTCAACACATTCTTTGCTTAGTAACAGATTTCACATGATCTTGCATGAGATTGAGACTGAGACTGGATTTAACATTATTTTCAAGATTTGACCAACGTAACTGTAATTCCACCATTTGGTCTGAGGTGAGTGGCACACCTAATACCTTTCCTGTGCTAATTACATGGGCAGGGAGCAGCCAGCTGAATGCTATCATGTCATTTGATGGTCTGGCTCATTAAGAAGCTGGGAGAAAACTACATGGCGCTGGATTACTCAACCTGGGTATCACCTACCTTGAGTGTCTCGAGCAACTAACCCTCTATAGTGAACTCTCCTTGTTTATTGTTTCAAGCCTCACGAGTATCCATTGTTCAGCAGCCTAGCCAGACATTCCTGATCTCCACTGCTCCTCTGTTTCTTCAGATTTTCTGCTGTGCTCTCTCAATTCTAATGTCCTGAACCAGCGTGCTCATTGCCACTCACCTGCAGACCACACGCCCCTCTCTAGCCTAAGCCTCCCAACCACACAGTAAGGCCTCTGCTCCACATCAAACACACTGCACATCCTGCTCAGGTCTACATACAAGTAGTATGGGCAAGTTACTTCAAAACTGTAATGCATTATTTATTACTTGTTACCCTCATTTTAAAGTAATTCATTACATTATAATTTTACTGATTTTAAAATGTAAGGCATTACACTACTTTTGCATTACTCTAAGTTACTTTCACCAAAACAACTTCACTATGAATCTGGTAATCTGACGCTCAGTGAGCTCATGACATATATCTGGAAAGTGATGTGGTGTCTGAGCTAGGGTTGCTGTTAAAAACAGTCAGATATAATAACAGCACTTTAAAATGATTGTTTATTAAATAAAAACAACAACAATCTGTACTCTCAGCACGCTGCCATCTTATAGGGCCATCTGAGCAGGGAGTGAGGTGGTGGGGGCTCCAAGCCTATATTTGCCTTGGTCCCCAAATGCCTTGATACGGCCCTGGATGTGGGACTGACTTCTGGGGTGATCTGTTATGTTTATGTTTATTAATTTAGCAGATGATTTTATCCAAAGCAACTTACAATTTATAACCTATAGGGCATGTTGTGATCTGTGGGGGAGACCGGAGTACCCGGAGGAAACCCGCGCATGCATGGGGAGAACACGCAACTCCACGCAGAAAGGCCGCAGCCGAGTTTCGAACCTGCAACCTTCGTGCTGCGAGGCAACAGTGCTAACTCCTGTGCCACCATGCAGCCCATCTGATTCTATCACATGTATAAATATTAAATGCTTATATATTATTGCTTTTCACTGGTAAAAATGTGTATTGGGGATAAATCTGCCTACTTTTTTTCTTTTCAAGCACTTTGTTTTGTTTTCTTGATTTTATGTGAATAATTTCCTGCCCTTTCTATCTCTAACCTTCCTGCATGCTGCATGTTTTCTCCGTCTTCCACAAAAACTGTTTCCTAGACTTCCTACTTTCTAACTAATCAGCCAAAGGGATCTACCGAACGCAAAAAAAACAACAAAAAAACTTAATATGCAACGACTTGAAATCACCCGGGCACAGATTATGAACTCAGCTGAAAAGTACATGAAGTACCAGAGAATATGAACTGATATAAACGATCGAACGAACGGTGGAGTGGTTTTGTGAATATAACAGCGGCCGCGCGCAGGACGCAGCTGGAGTATTTGAGCCATTACCGCTGCGTGCTCTCTGCTCATAGAATGCCCGCAAAGCTGAGTCCATAAATGACGTCATATATGTGGATACTGGATCTTTTTTCAGGCTTCCCGCAAATTGAATTTTTAGGAAACCCACATCTTGATTCTGGGTTTAAAAATGCATTGTAATTACTGCGTTACTGACAATTGTACCGAGTAAATATTACCATTTTCTTTCCCTGTAATGCCTTACATTACCACATTACAGCAAAAAGCAATGCATTACAGTAATTAATTACTTTTGTACCGCATTACTCCCAGCACTGGAGAACATCTCCAGTCTGTTTGGATCCTCACGTCACGTTGACGATGCTCTTTCAGCTGTCCTTAATAAATGTCATTTTACGAACTGTGTTTCGAGACCGATTCTGAATATCTTGGGTCAGACGGTTAAGCCCAAACATGACATGCTTTAAAGACATCTTGCTACGTGCTTTCCTGCAGGTCCTTAATTATTTACACGTTTGTCTGGTGATGTCAGGCTATTGGCCTTATAGAAATACTGCTTGTTGTTAAAAAGCATCCTGGAAAGACGTTCATTTGATTTCATTTAGAAATCCGTTAACAGTCATTCTTTCAGATGGTGGTCACCTTTATGTACACTTCTTAATTCAAAAGCAAATAAAGTGTCCAAAGAGCAAATCTGCATTCATCTGACTCGTGTCAGAATACATCTGCAGCTCATATTAGTTTTTAGGAACACGATATTCGTTTACAACATGTCAGTGGTGAATGGCAGCAGATGAACAATTGGCTGTGTAATCAGGACAGAAGAACTTTAAATTAAATGTTTAATTACTTAATTTTGTAGCATAGGGCTCAGATTCAGAGAGAAAGAGGCTGCCACTCCTAAAAGTACAGCAGAAAGTAGCATTGTTTATGTCGTGGCTGTTATTTATTTACAAAAGTGACATGTGATCACTTAGAACAGTAAATGTAAAGCAACATTTACCTGCTGCTACTTTGTGTGAAGTCACTATGGTGAGAGGTGGTCAAGATTGCAGGAGAGGGGGAAGTACATTTTATAAAACAATGGTTGTAATTTTTTTCTAAAAAGCATTATTTTTCACATTTTCCCGGAGTCTCTGTTGATCTACCATGGCATGACCTTCTGACATGTGGACCAGATCACAAGTTGTTATTAGCATTTACAGTTTGAACTCTTCACTCTCATTTGGTTATTACAGCTACACAAAACAGTCACGATTGATTCTGAACTGAAAGAATGTTGGTAGGATAAGAAGGCTCTTGGTGTGTTCCGAAGGACCTTGTAACAGGTTTGACATGTATAGCTTAGGTATCACCTTATGTATTCTAGGCACGGCAGTTTGTTTGTCTTGTTGACCCCTGAGGCCAACTGGCCTATCCAAAGTTGGGTCCGTCGGGTAAAAAGTCCAGAAAGAAAACCCAATCCCTCTTAGCAGCAACCTTCTCCTGTTCCTCCTGGGGGACCCAAGGCTTGTCCAGCATGAAAATTATTTACGGGTATGCCCTATGATCTCTAACCTTTGGGATGTATGTGGATGCCTAAGCCCTACTTCACACTGGAGGCATCGGCAGTGCCAAACGGCATCAAGATGATTGATGTGCGAGTTTTCCTGTGTGCCAGTACAAACTGGGAGAATCTCTGCTATGGTGTGGCTTCTCTGCCGTGCTCCTTGCTGGACTCGCAAGATTACAAAATCTCTCGAGATTTCAAAGTTCATGGTTTGTTTATGCCATCCACCATTAAACCAAAAAGAAGGAAATCACATTTGATCTCACTGTTCGATGTCATATATGATGTTCTTCCTCTCCGCTGCCAGGATTAAAGCCATGAAAAATTCACTGCTGCCTTTCTGGAACGATGCTGGGAGTAAATAAGCCGTTAGTTCACTTGTATTTACGTAAACTACATGGATATGAAATTGCATTTCTGTAATAGTCTTTTATTTAGAAAATTACAGTAGGTTTTACACTGAAATCGTGATTATCTCTCTAGCCCTATGCTAACCTTGGAAACTGACATGTCCCAGAAGCAGCTTGCAGCAAAAATAGAACCCAATCCTATCTTCTGAAATGCAGCTGAGAATGTCCACATCGCAGCTGGTTTGACCACCCCCTCCCCCGAGACCATAATGGATTTTATTGGAAGCATTGACGTTCCGCTGCCGTTCCTGATGCCTCCTTTCAATACTAAGGCATAGCGACGTCACTCCAAGCTCCTGTGGATAATAGAGATCAGATGTTGGTCCATCTCTCGCCCTCTAGTCCAAACCTGAAGGCATCGGGCTTCTTAAAACAGTAAGTCTGAAGCTTAAAAATAGACAGGGTGTCAACGGGGAGGTGCCTCAACACAGAAAACTTTGCCTGCCTTACAAATCCGCAGTTACAGTCAAGTGTTTTGTTGCGGTCATCTGGAACAATAAGATCTCTAATATAATATTTTGCCTGACCTTCCAAATGAAAAGCTGTACAACTCTAAGTCTGTCTGGAGTGGAAACCACACCACAGTCCCTACATGGGGGCTCAGTCACTTAGAGGATGAGAAGGAGAAGGGATTTAGACGTCTTTATGCAGCTCACAGTCTGATGTTGAAAGAGGGTCACTGATATCACATGTGCAAGGTTCAGGTGCTGAACTAGAGTCATCAGTTAGTGTGTTAAACACCAATGGAAGTGATGTCAGGATGTGACAGCAAGCTGCTGATGGGCAAAATCACGCCATGCTTGCAGTTACCCACCGCCCGTTGACACCTCCCCCTGAGTACCTGTCCTCCCTGCTCTAAATCCATCTGCTCTGGGCCAGTTTTGTCATCCACAGAGTGCCTTTTCATCTCTTGAAGCTTCAGATGCATTCACACCCTGTGAAAAAGATACACTGAAAGTTTCACTCTGCCAGCTTGTGAGTGCTTATTTTTCCTGGAACCATTCCGTGTCTTGTGAGATCAAATGAGACGTTGCATGACTTTAAATCTGCTCTTATTTTAGCTGATTACACAGTCCACGGTGATCTGAAATAGAACAAGACTAAAGTTTTTATTACTTTTTGTTTACCTGTTTACATGAGTTCAAATGCAGAATAAATATACACCATGACCTATTTAAGCAAATTAATATCATTTTGTAGGAAGTACGTCACATATCAGGTTAAAACCTGGATTAAGAATAAATAGTAAGTGTGACAACACCTTAGATTTGTTTGTTTGTATTCCAAAAAGGTTATTAGGCCATAAGAGATGCATCATATATGGAAACAAGCTATACTTACACTTTTAGGATAACATTAAATAAACTAAATGGAAGAGAAATGAACCAACTGTGTAAACAGAAAACTTGCATATTTTGATAACAGATGCAGGTTAAACTGTTTTTCCCATTTTTGACGATCTGATCTCGGTGGCTGCCTGGTGGGATTTGGGTCGCTGGGCTCTGTTAGGTCCCCGGGGGGGCTGGTCGCCCCGAGGTCACAGATCGTTGGGCTCCGGGCCTGGCCAGCTTGGGGGTGGGAGGGTGCGGGCGAGCCTGTGGGCTTGCCTCTGATATCTCCCAGGACTGCAGACTCTTGTTCATCATTGTTTATTATTGTGGAACACCCCCTACCCACCTGTTCCTTTTGTCTCTTTCTTTCTCTTTCACCTCTGTCTCCATGTCTGCTCGGAATTAAAACGCATCCCAAAACACAGTGACCATAAAGTATCAGGCGTGATGGAGATCATTAAATCAGAAGCTTTGATGCTCCACCTGAGAGTAAATCTGTAAGGCTTGTCACCAGCATTCAGACATCAATTCTGTTTGCTTCACAGCCAGACAGGACACGGTAAAAAAAGAAAAAAAAAGTTTGATTAGTGTATGTACGTTTTCACTTGTATCAAACTGATTTCACCACTCAGATATGCACTGTACTTAATCAACAACCATATTTCACCCCAAAAAAAGACATCTCTTAACACAGTGCTGCCAAAAGACTTCGGAAATCATTCTGTGTTCAGCTTGGGCTTTGTTCATTGTAATCTAAGATTCTGTAAACTCTTTATATTTTCTATGATCACATTTTGTCTGATGAAATCTTTAATTCTAAGGCGTGTATTTTGTTTTTAACCAAATACCCCATAAGCTATCCTTAAGGATTACTTTATGCCAAATTCTGTCCAGACTTTCTAAAAAGAGACATGAACAAACCTCTCCAGCCTGAACACCCGTTCATCTGCATGTCATTTATATGACATTTTTGCAGAGTATCTCTGACTGAATGATGGGTTGTTGGGTATCCCAGTTTCTTGACAGAAACTCTGTCTGAATGTCTCTTGTTTCACTGTGAAGATAATCTCTTATCTTCCACAGTTGCACTCACAGGTCAGTACAAAAACTTCAGAAACTTCCATCAAATCACATAATGAGAACATTTTGGGCTTGCATGTTTATTCCTTTGTCTTCATGTTGGAATTGAAACTTTTGTTGTTCTCTGGCACAGAGCTATCACCGCCATCATCGCAGTACTCTGACAAACATTCAACCAGTCTTAGTAAATTAGGGCTGAACTTGAACAGCAGCTTTCCAGTTGTTTGAGCTTTTTTTGCTGAACACTAACAATTGTTCTTTTTCATCAGCTGCTTGGTTTGACAATGAAACACTTCCTCATCAATCACCACTCTGTAGCACCATCCTTCTTTGTTTAGCGAGCTAAAAAACAAGAAGGATGAGTAGGAAGGTTTATCTTGACATTGAAGCAGAGTTTTGTTTATGGGGCAAGTTAACAAGCTACTTTCCAAGAACATCTTACGTAAAAATGATTTTATACACAACATCATCAATGCCTGTTTTATTGAGAGTTTGTATTGGCTGTGTATGGCTGGTCCTAAAACAAGTGAACTTTCACAAAAGATGTTCTGAGTTTGATGCTCACATAAACTCTGTGATCCGGTCCAGTTTCTTTCACCTGAGACGCCTTGCAAAAATCAAGCCTATGCTGTCCAGAGCCCACCTGGAGCGGGTACTCCATGCTTTTGGAATTTCTAGGCTTGATTACTGAAACTCTCTACATGCAGGGTTGTGTCAGTCATCACAGCGTCGCCTACAGGTTGTGCAGAACAGCGCAGCCAGGTTCCTGACTGGGACCAGGAAACGGGACCACATCAGTCCAGTTCTGGCCTCGCTGCACTGGCTTCCGGTTTGCTATCGCTCACAATTCAAAATCCTCGTCTTTGTCTACAATTTCGTCCAGAGTAATGCTCCCCCCATCTGGCCACACTCCTGAACAGACATTCCCCATCACACGCTCTGCGCTCCTCTGACCAAGGCCTGCTCGCTGTCCCTCGTTCGAGGTGTCGTACTCGCGGGGACCGGGCTTTCTCAGTCCTAGCTCCGTTACTCTGGAACCAGTTGCCACCCTCAGTCAGGCTGTCCCCATCTCTTCCAGTCTTTAAGAGTCGCCTAAAAACCCACCTCCTCCGCTTGGCGTTTCCTGAACGTGTTTGAATTTGGCCCTCTTTTATGTTGATTTTATTTCCCTGTTTTCATTGGTTCACTCAATCCATTGTTTTACCCATTTGTGTTCTACTGGAATGTTTTACCTTTTTTTGTAATTTGTAATTTGAACTGCTTTTATTTTCAATTTGTTCACCATATTTAACCTTGTCATGTACTATGTTCAGCGCCTTGGGCTACCCGACAGGGTTGCGGAAGGCGCTATATAAATAAAGCTTTGATTGATTGATTGATTGATTGATTGAGTTTTAGTTGCTTGCTTGCTTGCCTGTGGACTTGGTTCACCATAACAGAACCATTCTGAGGTCACTGGTGACCTTATCACGGTTAAATGAAACAACAGAGTGGTGGACAGAGGAATAAGTAAGAATTTTAGAGTGAAATATTCACAAAATTGTCAAATGTCTCAATCATGCCGAAAGGATGGTTACAGTAAAACAGATTTCCTTCTCTGCTGGTTTAGGGGTTGTCAGTTTTTCTCCTTTTAAAATGGCTAAGGAGGGATGTAGTCACAGTTTACAGTCTGCAAGACAACAGGGTTGTGGAATCTGCGCAGAGCTAACATTTGTAATTCGACACAGGCCGGAAAAACACAGAAACAATTTTTAAATATCCTAAGCCAGTAAACGGGCGACCCAGAAATATTTGTTGTAACCGTAAGAAGCCATGACATCTTTAAGTTCCACTCTTGTGTAAAGAAGGCTAGAGGCTAATGTTGAGCTAACAACCCTGGCGGTATATTAAAAAAAAGACATCTCTAAATATTTCTGAAGTTACATACTTTACATTACATCAATTTCTCACAACTCGTTCTTACAGTAAAATGTCTTTGTCAACTTACTGAGTATGACTCATCTTCACTTGTCATCTTGACTCTTCTGGCGCAGAGCGGTAGCTGTCAACAGCCATGAAACTCACAGAGTTAAACAGGAGAAAGTCCCTCGTGTGTTTTGAAAATGGGCTGCAGTACCCAGATTAGAACACAGGAAGTCATCCTTTCATCATTCTTACATAATGCACCTTCAAGAAACAAACTGCGATCTAAGGTACAAAATGAAACGGGAAATGAGTCTGGCTCAGACGACCCTATCCCCTGCGATGTTCTCCAGCTTATTCAGCAGAATCTCAGCCAAGAGTTCCAGCCTGGGTCATTCCTGGGGTTTCCTCCTGGTGGGACATGTCTCAAACACTTTCCTTAGGAGGCATCAAGGAGGTATCCTGACCAAATGCCCAAACCACCTGAGCAGGTTACTTTTGGTGTGGCAGAGCAGCATTTTTATTTCTGGATGTCTGTTGACTTTATTCATCAAGGCTGTCTGGTCATTCTCATTCCAGCCTCCTGGATTTGTGATTTTACTCATTGACTATTACCCAAAGCATTTATTAGAAATCACAAAGTAGCAAAAACGTTTTTCAGTCAGTTTTAGGTTTCATTTTGGCCCCTTCAGCAGAGCTCTCAGATGAACTTCTTTTCATTCTTCAAAATAAAAGCCTCAAACATGCACATACCTCACAGAAGAAAATCCAGCATGTGTTGATTGTTGAAACTTAATTTTATGGCAATTTTTTTCACTCTAAATTGCTGTAATACGCCATCATAATTAACTCATTCACTGCCATTGACGAATAAAGTCGTCATTTTAGATCCAACCGTTCACTGCCATTGACGACTAAAGTCGTCATTTGCATTTTTTTTACTGTTTGAGATCAGAACCATCAGAACGAGCCCCCGTGCTGAGACAACAAACATCCCAGCTCTAAAGCTGATCTTCATCTGTATATGTCACATGTCACGTGATCAGGAAGCAGACCATCCATGTGTTAGGAGATCGTTTTGGGCCGTTCCTGTAAAAAAAGTGAGGCGCGAACCGGAAAAGCGTCTGCCGAACACAATTCGACAACAGATATGAAAAAACGGATAACGCTCGAAACACACGGAATCCTCCTGATGTAAGAGGTGAGTCTCCTCTTCGTTTTGGTTGTTTTGGCGTCGACATCATCCTAGCGCACAACGTTCTGTGACTCTTAAAAAATCAGTAAAAACGGTGAGAAACGCTCTTAGGTGTGTTCTTACTGTGTCGTGGTTCTAATTCCATGCTTTCGTTCTTTTTTAAACACAGAAACAGTTTTGTTTACCTGTTTTGTAGCTACAGTTTCGCCGACGGCTGCCGGCTTCTTCAGGCTGACGCTGACGGTGGCGCGTCACTTCCCTCTCCGTTTATCTGTAGCTACAAAACAGGTAAACAAAACTGTTTCTGTGTTTAAAAAAAGAACGAAAGCATGGTGAGAAACGCTGGCAGCGAAGGCCGTTAGCGATCAGGAAACGGCTGGCAGTGAATGAGTTAACAAAGCTATATAAAAATACATTGTTATAAGGTAATGTAGTCTTAAGCTGAAATACTGTAGTTAGAATGTTTATGATGAAGGAAACAGCTAATGAAGTGTAAAGACATGCTAACTTATTAGCTAGTGTGACAAGGTGCAGAAACGAGGGCCCGGGCGGGATTCGATCCCCAGACTCCCGGGTGAGAGTCACATGTGCTTACCAGTCAGCCAAAGGGACATCCCCTTGGGCAAGTAGCCAGGGCGCATGATCAATAGGGACACTGTGACAGGACACTCACACTGTCACATTAGCATCTTTTCATTATGTTAATTTTAGTCCAGACAAACTGAAGTAAATTGTTTTCTCTTGTGTTTATTGTAAATCTCTTTAGGTTTTTTATTTTACAGCATTTTAAATGAATCTAAAAATCTTGAATAGTTGGCATTCCGGAACAAATTCCAATACTTGTGTTAAACTAAATAAAATCAATCTTGGTCTTAAATTGCATGTTTCTCTTTCTCCTGATAAAAATAGAAGAGTTGAATGCTGATGCAGGTGGTAGGACTGTTGTCTCACTGCAAGGGGTTGCAAGTTCAAATTCCAGCTGCAGGCATTCTGCATGGAGTTAGCCTGTTCTCGGCTCACATGGGTGGGTTTTCTCCCACAAACCAAAATTATGACTTTTAGGTTAAAGCTGTAAATTGATCTGGATTAAAATGTGAGCTGAATTCACTAAAATAACATTTAATAATATTCTACCTCATAAACGATCATTTTATAATCGAAAATTATTTAAGCAGCAGGAGTAATTGGATTTTTGTTTTGAAATAGAAACAAATAAATCATGTGAAGCATTTCTAATTTCTGTTTTAATATCGTAACACCATGACATTTTGGTATTTTTGCTTATGATGATCAGGATTTAACCCCTGCTCAGACTGACACACACAAGCACACACACTTCACAGCTTTACAAAAGAGTCAAAAAGGTCAATGGTATCTCGAAGCTTTTGTAAGCGTGGATTACAAGCTGAGCAAAGGGAAAATGAAAGAGAAGTACACTCCATTTGATCAAATGACTGTATCCCAAAAGTTGACTTTCCTCACATCTTTGGCGGTTTTCTGCCTCCTCAGTCAGCTCAGTGGAAGAGAGATAAGAGGGAAAAAAGGCTGTTTTGAACCTCAGCAGAAAATAGCCCTAATGGTCTTAGATCATTTTGCCTCTCTGACACGCCATTAAGTGCTAACTGTTGAGAATTGCATTACTTCAGCTTCTAAGATTAAGAGTGATAAGAAAAAGCTGTTCTTTCTATCCTCTGTGCTCACGAGCCCAGGCAATAGCCTGCTGATGAATAATTCACATCGCCAAATCATCCGCCGCAAAAGATAAAGGCCCTCCAACCACTCCTCAAGTGTATTGATTTTTGTTCCCTTTGTATGTTGGACTGAAGAGCGTCAAATGG
Source organism: Nothobranchius furzeri (assembly GCF_043380555.1). Classification (NCBI taxonomy): domain Eukaryota; kingdom Metazoa; phylum Chordata; class Actinopteri; order Cyprinodontiformes; family Nothobranchiidae; genus Nothobranchius; species Nothobranchius furzeri. The sequence continues at coordinate 42,268,821 of NC_091743.1, forward strand.
ATAATGGAAGCACAAACTGAAAAAACGAATCATAAGCACTTTCAACCACTTCATTTATTTTTCTCTGCTACATGTCAAGGACAGAAAAAATTGCAGGTGTCTGCTGGATGTTGTGTCTGTTTGATGGAATCACATCTTTAGAGGGTATCACATTGCTGCTTCAACAACCAAAGAGTGAGACTAAAGAATTCTTCATTTTAAATGTCATTTAACACATAAAACTCAATTAACAATTAGGTTTGTGATTGTATTAGTTTGCTCAAGTGTTACCTCTCAGAAAGGAGTAAAACTCTTTATCCAGTTGGGTGGAAAACTAATTCCATGAAAATAGCCTCCTACACCTATCTCCTGCCTTAACTTCTGACAGAAAATAAGCAGTGAAACTCTAGGATTAGAAAATCCTGACAGATCTACGTCACACTGTCACAAACTCGCCCATCTTGACTCATGACGGGGAAGGCTGTTGTTGGTTTAGTGTCCAAGGAACAGCAGAGAACACATTGGCTAGTAGAAGCTAACTGTTAGTATTAGCACCTCCACAAAGTGGCAGAACTACTCCAGGCTTGTGTTATTCTGGAGATGAAACATCCATTTTGTGAAGTAAACCAAGTCAGCAGCAGAGTCATCGTTCTGTTACGTAACACACCCTAAAATAATCTCCCAATCTCACAGCTTTGGCAGATTGTAAACACCTTTAAATTCTTCATGATCCCATTTCATCCACCCCATTTTGTAGGATGAGGTTTGAATGTTGATAAAATAATGACGTGTCATGATTTTGTGTTCCTATGAAATGTATGTAGAAGTGAATGGCGGTGTATGGATTGACTTGTTCCACAGTAGACCCATTTCTGTCCTCAGGATAATTCCGAATACTGCAGCTGTTTGCTGGTCTTCATATCCCGATGGACTACTGTGGAGCAGTGTTCCAATTTCACTGTTGTGTTTTTGCTTTTTTATTTTTAAGAAAGTTCCAAACACTTGGTAATCTTGGTCATTTTTACTGTTTTCTTTCTTCCTCCAACATACAGAACACCGTCACATTGTTAGATGGTAACAACTATGTCTGGTAATCCAGTTTATTTGTATCATTCCTGCTTTCAAGCCAGGGAGGACTCTTTGACTTTTATTTTCAAATTATTAAAAAAAAAAAAACAAATCTGCAAACTTATGCCATGGTGAAAAAGACAAAAGTACCCTCCTCCACTATTGTACCTTGCTCAACAGCACCGATCTAAGTGTAAGGAGATACACCTAATGGTAAATTGTTTCTGTGGCGCCTCAGCATTTGAAAAGATATAATAATCTCATTCTGTAAACTCCAGCTCTGAGGCTAATGGCAAGCTTGCTGAAACATGAATTAAATAGCTAGCCCCTAAGGAGACACCCCTCCCCCTTGAGTTTTAAATTCACCTGTTCAACCACTTGGCTTTTTGAAGACAGATGTATTGCTTAACAGCAGATCACAGACCCTCAGGCTTCCTAACACTGACTGTTCTTGGCACACCCTTACGGGCCTGTGCAAGAAATCCCCTCAGGAAAAAGACTGTTAATGAGAAATTTCATGCTGTATCTGGATGGGTCTAATGGGAACAGGGTTGGAGGGAAAAGTTTCACATTTGGTACCTTGGCGTTTTAACTTCACAAAGATTTTGCATAAGTCTTTAATAAAAAAGAAGAGGAATGCAGCATAGTAAAAAGATGGCTCATTTGTAGAAGAAACACAATTTTAGAAAAGCAAGCAAGTACTTTTAAAATTGGATGTTGGTAGGTTAAACACTGTTGCAGGCGGTTCAAAAGAGGTGCTGTGGTACTTCCTTCCCTGATGTGAAGGGGAAAAAAAAAGTAAAGATCTATAGTAAACAAGTGGTCTACAAGCTGGCCCAAGTGGCTGGGGAGAGGGAAGTCTGGGCCTCCCTGCTTGGGCTACTGCTCCTTCAACCCAACCCCAGATAAGTGGACATAAATGGATGGATGGATGGAAGGATGATGGATGGATGGATGGATGGATGGATGGATACCAGTTTTGCTCTTGTGTGGTGTGCAGAAACTCAGCAAATACTACACAGTACACAAACCGCTTTTGCTCACGAACATTCCCTGAGAATTTATCAGTCGTCCCGGTGCATGTCTTTGAACCTGCAGCCTTGTCAATTGTTTGGTTGAGAACATTCAGTTTTACTGAGAGCAATTCTATCTGTTGTACTTGCTACAAAACCAAAAGGTCAAATACTGGCATGATTATTCAGTCGTGTGACCTGAGCTTCAGATATTTGTTAACTTGTAGCTATTTGCTGGTTTGGTTTCTATTGACACAGAAAAAAGCAGGTGAAACTAAAATGTGTCTCTACAAAACGTGAGAATTTTTAATTTCCTCATTGGACTGGTGGGCCTCGGGTTGGAGCTACCAGAAGAAAGTACAGGAAACAGGTGCCAAGTTCTCAGTCTAGTTGGCAACATGAATAATTTGCAGGAGCTGACAAATCTAATCATCAGTTCAAATATCAATGAGCCTTCTGCAGACGTTTGGCTAGCCAGCTACTGACCTTTGTGAACTCTACCATACCCCACATCCAGACAATCCATTTATTACAACAGAAGATAGATAACTGTCTAGATTGTTTCCATTTCAGGAACTATGTACGATTTTTCAGAAATCCACAAAATTGATTGTCTGAATAATGTGAGCAATACATTTTATATTTTGCTAAACCGGCCCCTTGTCCCATAGAGGTCAATGCAATATGAACTGAGTGCCAGTCAGCAAAAACCAATAGCGTTAGACTACAGCTTACGTACAGACGTCAATCACAGCGCGCTTGAGCGCATAAGATGAACATACCTCGGTTGGTGCAGAGTCGACAACCTTTTTCATGGACAAGGAAGTCTTTACAATTTTTATGCTCATGTTATGTTGTTTTCATATATTTTTATTTTAAAGATTGCGTCTGAGCTCAGTTTTGTTGGCTAGCAGAATGTGTTCATGAACGAGAGGCATTGCTTCCAGCCATAAATACGGAAATGCAACAAGGCCATGTTGTGATAAGCTTGTTGGCCATCAGATAGTGCCATCAGATGAAATACATAGACAGTTACTTCAAAATTACTGAACTCATTATTCTGAAAACAGCTTAGTCAGTGACGTTCCCCACTAATCCATTAGAGACTGGATCCAGAAAGAAGCAAGTTCCAGTGTATTCCCATGTTCAAATAAACATGTTTACAGCCTGGTTAAAAAAACAATTTAGGTTGAGGGGATGCATTTTTTGTAATTCAGTTAGATATTTTTGAAGTTTAAAATTATGAATATTTAGGGGCATGTCCATTGGATTGACAGGTAGCAGATGAGTGTTAGCGGCTTGCCACTCTGCTTGCTCCAGGGAAGGCCTCAGCATTTCAAATTCAAATTCATAAATACCTTATTAATCCCAGAGGGAAATTGATTGCTGTAGTAGCTCATAATAATAATAATAATCATCAAGCCATCAAAGAGTTATTGTATATTACAATGGCTGTTGGCAGGAAGGATCTCCAGTAGCGGTCAGTGTTGCAGCGAAACTGAAGAAGCGTCTGACTGAAGGCACTCTTCCGTTGTCAGACAGTCTTGTGAAGAGAATGCTCAGGGTTGTCAATAATTTTCTTGATTCTCTGGAAAATTCTTCTTTGCATTATCTCCTCCAGTGGTTCCACAGTCGTCCCAGAACAGAACCAGCCTTTATTAGGCGGCTGAGCCTTTTCAGGTCCCTGCTTCTGATGCTGCTACCCCAACAGACGATGGCTGAAGAGATTACACTCTCAACAACAGACTTGTAGAAGATCTGCAGCATCTTGCTTCAGACATTGAAGGACCTAAGCATCCTCAAGAAGTTTGGTCTGCTGTGCCCCTTCTTGCAAACGGCTTCACTGTTCTTTCTCTAGTCCAGTCTGTTGTCCAGGTGAACTCCAAGGTATTTGATTCCCTCTACCTCCTCCACTTCTTCTCCCATGATGGAAACAGTGTTTGACTCCACCCTGTTTCTTCTGAAGTCTAAAATCATCTCCTTTGTTTTGTTCACATTGAAGGTCAGATGATTGTTTCCACACCATGCCACAAAGCGCTCCACCAGCTCTCTGTACTCAGCTTCCTGTCCATCTCCGATACACCCGACGACTGCAGAGTCATCTGAGTATTTCTGTAGATGACAGATGTCTGATTTGTACTGGATGTCTGAGGTGTACAGGGTGAAAAGAAATGGTGAGAGTACAGTCCCCTGTGGTGCTCCAATGTTACTGATCACCTGGTTTGATGTGCAGTTCTTCAGCCTCATAAACTGTGGTCTGTTTGTCAGGTAGTCTTTAATGCCATGGGTTGGCTGAGGCCCCCACCTGTGTCTTCTGGAGTTTCTGGCAAAGTACATCAGGCTGGATTGTGTTAAATGCACTCGATAAATCAAAGAACATGACCCTCACAGTGCTGCCTGCTTTGTCCAGATGACAGAGGATTGCTTGAAGCAGCTGGATGATGGCATCTTCAACTCCAACTCCATGGCGGTAAGCAAACTGCAGCGGGCCCTGATATACTCTAGTTTGCTTATTCAGGTGGGCCAACAGGAGTCTCTCCAGGACCTTCAGATGTGGGATGTAAGGGCAACCGGTCTGTAGTCATCACTGACTGATGGGCGAGTTTTCTTTGGAACTGGAACAAGGCAGGATATCTTCCACAGGACTGGAATCTTCTCCTGGGCCAGGCTGAGGTTGAAGATGTGCTGCAGAATCCCACAGAGCTGCTCTGCACAGGCGTTCAGTACCCTGGGGCTGACACCATCTGGACCTGCAGCCTTGTTCCTGTTCAGTCTCTCCAGCTGCCTCTTCACCTGACTTCAAGAGACAGATAGGTGGGAGTGGGAGGTAAATGGGGCAGCAGCATCTCCTGACTTGGTTGAAGACAGATTTATAGAACCAGAGGAGTCCATGACTGCGTTAGAGGACAAAAGAGCTGGTGTGTGACAGGAGAATGTTGGATCAGAGGAGGATGGGATGTCTGATTGGCTTGGGACAGGCGAGGAGGATGCTGGGTTTGTTCCTGAACTGAACCTATTGAAGAACTTGTTCAGTTTATTGGTTGTGTCTAGGCTGCCATCTGTGCAATCCTTCCTCTGCTTGAAGCCTGTGATCTTCTTCATCCCTGACCAGACATCTCTGATATTGTTCCTCTGTAGTTTGTTCTCCAGCTTCTTCCTGTATGCCTCCTTGCTGTATCTGATCTTGATCTTCAGTTGCTTATGTATATTTTTCAATAATTCCCTGTCTCCCTCCTTGAAGGCTCTTTTTTCTCATTTAGCAGATTCTTCAGTTCACTGGTGATCCAGGGTTTGTTATTAGCAAAGCATCTCACTGTTCTGGTGCATATGATGTTGTCCACAAAGAAGTTTATGTAGTCAGTGACACATCCAGTCATGGCATTGATGTCTTCTTCATATCCTCAGCAGAGAGTCATCCAATCTGTGGTCTCAAAACATCTCTGCAGGGCTTCTTCAGCGTCCTGTGACCATTTTCTCACAGCTCTTCGTGTCACAGGTTGCCTCTGGACAAGTGGTTTGTATTCTGAGCAGAGAAAAACAAGATTGTGATCTGATTGTCCCAGAGGAGGTCTTGTTTTTGACATGTATGCATTCTCTACATTTGCATAACACAAATCCAATGTCTTGTTTTCTCTGGTGGAGCAGTTGACAAACTGTTGAAATGTTGGAAGTGTAGCAGAGAGCGAGGCATGACTAAATTCACCAAATATTGCCACAAATGCATTGGGGTGCTGGGTTTGTAGCTTAGTGACAATGGAACTGATGGCATCACATGCATTTTCAGCAATGGCTGAAGGTGGAATATAAACCGTTGCCAATACAACACTGGTGAACTCTCTTGGCAAATAATATGGGCGACAACTTACTGCCAAGAGTTAGACATCTGGGCTGCAGAGAAGACATTTCACTGAAACATGACCTGGATGGTACCATCTGTTTTTGACAAGCACTGCCACTCCACCTTTTTTTATTTTCCCGCTCCTCTTCAGATCTCTGTCTGCTCGTACAGTCAGGAATCCTGGCAGAGAGCAGCTGGAATCAGGGATATGGTCCTGCATCCACGTCTCAGTGAAACACATAACACTACAATGACGATATTCTGGCTGAATCCTTCGAAGGGCTTGGAGTTCATCCATCTTGTTGGCCAGTGATCTCACATTGCCCATTATGATCAATGGAAGAGATGGTTTGAATTTCCTCTTTCTCTGTCTCCGTTTTGCTCCCACTCTGCACCCATGCTTCTTGCGTTTTAGCTCATTTGGGATTTGTCGCTTCAGTTGAGGTATTATTTCAGCCTTCCCAATGTTAATCAGCTACTCACGATTGTGAACCAGCTTGTTGCCATGGTTATGCATCATAACAAATGCTCAAAAGTGAAAAAAGTGGAAAAAATAGCAGTAAAAATCCTCCAAGCTTCACAGCACCAGAAACAGAATAGTAAAATGTCCAAAAAATACCATTTTTCTTGAGAAACTAGTAGAAAAAATGTCCAAGAAAAGGCAAAACTTACATATAGTCAACAGAGCTACTCCAACATGCAGCCACCCAGAGCAGCGCAGTACCGGAATTTAGTCTCCTATTAAGCATTACAGCCTAGAAGGCAGAGGGTAGCAGTGGCGCAAAACCACAGTTTTTTAGCTAAAAGCACCTGCTGACACCTGTTAGCTTCAGTTAGCTCGTAGCTACGTCAACTTACAGTTTGGTGGGTGTCACTCACCACCTCCCACCCTCACAGCACCACTCTCAGCTCCATTTTGTATTTTCTGGGGAGTGATGAAATGCATGACATGGCCACAATGGCGATGGTGGGAACCAAGCGTGCATCCATTATTTATACATTCAATGGTGTAAACCTGATGTTGGTCTTGAGATGATCTTCAGAAATCAAATTCAAAATATATAATTGAAAATATTCAATTTAAAAAAATCCAAATTATAATACAAACAGCATTATTGTAAATTAATACACATATCGATAAACATTGTGAGTTTTCTATACTTGTATGGTACAGGTTAAGCTGGTAGTACTGTTGCCTCACAATGGGAAGGTTGCAAGTTTGAATCCTAGCTGTGGCCATTCTGCGTGGAGTTAGCATGTTCTCTCCATGCATGTGTGGATTTCATCTGGATACTCCAGCTTCTTCCCACATAACATCATACATGTTAGGCTGATTGGAGACTCTAAATTGTCCCCAGGTGTGAGTGAGTGTGTGACTGGTTGTTCTTTTCTGTGTGTCCCAGTGATTGACTGGAGACCTGTCCAGGGTGCTCCCCATCTCTCCACTGGTTTCTGCTTGAGAAAGACACCAGCTCCTATAATTTAGTAGTAGTTATTGGATTACATTTGTCCATTTTAGGTCATCAGGGTACCGCTGAAGAACAGAAAAACTACTGCAAACCCCTAGATTAATATAAAGTTGGCATTGTCTAAATGACTAAACCCAGCTTAGTAACGGTGATTCCATTCCAATAGGTTAAAGGTTGTGGCAACAGATCAAGCCAATGTTTCCATTGGCTGAGACTTGGAGGTCATCATCAGCTAGTTTCTATACAGTAATTCTATGTCTGTGCAATGATGAGCTCTAAATCTGCCCTGTGATGGACTAGCAATCGGTCCAGGTTGTGCCCCGTCTGTTTGTTCATTGACTGCTGGAGATAGGCACCAGCCCCCCTGCATGGACAAGCGGGTTCAGACAATTGATGGATGGATGCATGAGCTCTAAATCTATTGCTGTGTAACTATTTTAAGAGCTGCTTAGCAACTTTCAAAGGTACTATTTAAAGAGCAATTCTCCCCCTACCTGAGTCAAACTCCACTCCCATTACTGTTGTTATTTGATGTTGTTACCTGATGTAGTTTCTAGTTGTGGTTATCTGAGGTTGCTACCTGATGTTACCTGATGTTGCTACCTGATGTTACCTGATGTTGTCCCTAGATGTTGTTAGCTGATGTTGTTACCTGATGTTGTTACTAGGTGTTCTTACCTGATGTTGTTACTCGATGTTGTTATCAAATTTTGTTTCCTGATGTTGTTGCTAGATGTTACTATATGTTGTTACTAGATGGTTCTTGATGTTGTTACCTGATATTGTCTTGTTCTGTCATTGCTGTCATTTTGCTGTTTTGTTTCCTGATGTCGTTTGTAGGGGTTGTATGAACTAGTCGACTAGTCGACTTCACGGCTCTGTAGTGACTTTTTATGCCTGTCATCGACTAGTCACTGTCACGTGATAATGACTGACAAGATGCAGTCCTCGGAAAAGACAGCAGGTTTATTTGTGCCTGATGCGTTTCGCTGCTGCGGAGCGAGACGCATCACCTGTTTTGTCCTCTGGTGACGCACCCCCAAAATTCCACTATCTCCGCTCCTGCACGAACTCCGCAGCAAAAAAGGTCCAGTTGTAGTCGGCGGGCGAGCAGCGGCACTCTGCTGTTTTTGCGGTCGGTAGATCTTTTAGAACTGCAGTTCAAATGTAACTCATAAGGTGAATATAAATGAACCCAGGTAGCAGTTTTTCTTTAGGACTGAGAGGAGATGCAGGAAGATAATAAACAGACAAGACAGAAAAATAGTCAAATAAAAACAAGTTTGTTTTTGTACCTGGTTGCAACAAAAAACACCATTGAAGGTAATCAGAAGTGAGGAACAGAAAATGAAATAATTATTTAGAGCAGCAGGAAAGGCTGCAGGCGCATCAGTGGGTTTGCGGCTGCTGCGCAGGGGGAGGGGGGAGTGAGCTGAAGTAGGATGCAGAAACTACCGTTAAAAGAAATGTGTTAACTTAGAAAATGTGGGCGCAATTTAAATTGTCAAAAACTCCAGCGAACCTACCGAGCCCCCCCCCCCCCCCCCCCCCCCCACACACACACACACACACACTTCAGGTGTATGACGTCACCAACGACTAGTCGAAGTCGACTCGATTTTCATTACTTGACTGTCGACTTTAAAAAAAATTAAGTCATGCAACCCGTAGTCTTTTGACTATGCCAGGCCTAGGGATCCCTGGTCCTCGAGGGCCGGTATCCTGCATGTCTTTGCTCCAACACTTCTGATTCAGTGGTTGATTCACCTGTTCAGCAGCTCATCAAGCTCTGCAGAAGCCTGTTAATCACCTGCTGATTGAAATCAGGTGTGCTGAAGCAGGGTTGAAACCAAAATATGCTGGATAGTAGCCCTCGATGGACTAGGGTTCCTCACCCATGGACTATGCCAATAAAACCAGTCTTTACATAATCTCTTCTTTGTTTTTGCCTATTCCATCAAGCTAAAAAATATTTAAACGAGTGATAATACACCAGAAGACCACAACAACAAAGTGATACGGAACATTTTAATGAAACAAACTAATTTAAATGTTATGACATCGTTGTTGTCGTCTTCCTCCGCTTATCCGGGTCCGGGTCGCGGGGGCAGCATCCCAGCTAGGGAGCTCCAGACTGTCCTCTCCCCGGCCTTCTCCACCAGCTCCTCCGGCAGGACCCCAAGGCGTTCCCAGAGATGTAACCTCTCCAATATGTCCTGGGTCGACCCGGGGGCCTCCTGCCGGCAGGACATGCCCGAAACACCTCCCCGGGGAGGCGTCCAGGAGGCATCCTGACCAGATGCCCAAACCACCTCAACTGGCTCCTTTCGATCCGGAGGAGCAGCGGTTCTACTCCGAGTCCCTCCCGAATGTCCCAGCTCCTCACCCTATCTTTAAGGCTGAGCCCGGCCATCCTACGGAGGAAACTCATTTTGGCCGCTTGTATCCGCGATCTCGTTCTTTCGGTCATTACCCAAAGCTCATGACCATAGCTGAGGATTGGGACGTAGATCGACCGGTCAATCGAGAGCCTGGCTTTCTAGCTCAGCTCCCTCTTCACCACGACAGATCGGCTCAGCGTTCGCATCACTGCATATGCTGAACCAATCCGCCTGTCGATCTCCCGATCCCTCCTACCCTCACTTGTGAACAAGACCCCGAGATACTTAAACTCCTCCACTTGAGGTAGGACCTCTCCCCCAACCCGGAGTTGGCAAGCCACCCTTTTCTGGTTGAGAACCATGGTCTCAGATTTGGAGGTGCTGATCCTCATCCCAGCCGCTTCACACTCGACCGCAAACCTACCCAGCAAGAGCTGAAGGTCAGAGCTGGATGAAGCTAGGAGGACCACATCATCCGCAAAAAGCAGACGAGATTCCCCTGCCACCAAACTCGACACACTCCACACCACGGCTGCACCTAGAAATTCTGTCCATAAAGGTAATGAACAGAACCGGTGACAAAGGGCAGCCCTGGTGGAGTCCAACCCTCACCGGGAACAGGTCCGACTTACTACCGGCTATGCGGACCAAACTCACGCTCCTCTGGTAAAGGGACTGAATGGCCCTTAACAGAAAGCCACCCACCCCATACTCCTGGAGGGTCCCCCACAGGGTGCCCCTGGGGACACGGTCATAAGCCTTCTCCAAATCCACAAAACACATGTGGATTGGTTGGGAAAACTCCCATGCCCCCTCCATCTCCCTTGCAAGGGTATAGAGCTGGTCCACAGTTCCACGGCCAGGACGAAAACCATTGCTCCTCCTCAATCCTAGATTCAACTATCGATCGGACCCTCCTCTCCAGTACCATGGAATAGACATTTCTAGGGAGGCTGAGGAGTGTGATCCCCCTGTAGTTGGAACACACCCTCAGGTCACCCCTCTTAAAGATGGGGACCACCACCCCGGTCTGCCACTCCACAGGAACTGCCCCCAATGACCGCGCAATGTTGCAGAGACGTGTCAACCATGACAGCCCTATAACATCCATAGCCTTGAGATACCCAGGACGAACCTCATCCGCCCCAGGAGCTCCGCCGCTGTGTTGTTGTTTGACTACCTCAGCAACTTCTGCCCCCAAGATTGGACAGTCCATCCCCAGGTCTCCCGGCTCTGGTTCCTCCTCGGAATGCGCATAGGTGGGATTGAGGAGCTCCTCAAAGTATTCCTTCCACCGTCCGACTATAGCCTCAGTTGACATCAGCAGCTCCCCATCCCCACTGTAAACAGTGTGAGCGAGTTGCTGCCTTCCTCTCCTGAGGCGCTGGACAGTTTGCCGGAACCTCTTTGGAGCCGATCGATAGTCTTTCTCCATGGCCTCACCAAACTCCTCCCATGCCTGAGATTTTGCCTCGGTAACTTTCACTGCTGCCCCACGATTGGCTATCCGGTACCTGTCTGCTGCCTCCGTAGACCCACAGACCAGCCACTCCCTGTAGGCCTCCTTCTTCAGCCTGACGGCTCCCTGAACCTCTGGTGTCCCCCAGCGGGTACGGGGATTGCCACCACGACTGGCACCGGCCACCTTGCGATCACAGCTAGCAACAGCCGCCTCAACAATCACAGAGTGGAACAAGGCCCACTCGGAGTCAATGTCCCCCACTGCTCTCAGGATGCAGTCAAAGCTCTGCCGGAGGAGGGAGTTGAAGACCGTCTTAACAGGTTCTTCTGCCAGGTGTTTCCAGCAGACCCCTCACTATGCGTTTGGGTCTGCCAGTTCTACGCGGCATCTTCCCCTGCCATCTGATCCAACTCACCACCAGGTGGTGATCAGTTGACAGCTCCACTCCTCTCTTCACTCGGGTGTCCAAAAGATATGGCCCCGGGTCAGATGATACGACTAAAGTCTATCATCGACCTGTGACCTAGGCTGCCCTCGTACCAAGTGTACCGATGGACATCCTTATGTTCGAACATGGTGTTCGTTATGGCTAAACTGTGGCTTGCACAGAAGTCCAATAATGAAACACCACTCGAGTTCTGATCAGTTGGGCCGGTCCTCCCAATCACACCCCTCCAGGTCAAGCTGTCATTGCCCACGTGAGCATTGAAGTCCCCCAGCAGGACAATGGAGTCCCCTGATGGAGCAATATCTAGCACTCGTCCCAGGGACTCCAAAAAGGGTTGGAACTCTGAACTGATATTTGGCCCCTAAGCACAAACAACAGTCAGGACCCATTCCCCAACCCGAAGGTGCAGGAAAGCTACCCTCTCGTCCACCGGGGTAAACCCCAACACACAGGCAGAGAGTCTTGGGGCTAACAAAAAGCCAACCCCAGCCCTCCGCCTCTCACCCGGAGCAACTCCAGCAAAGGAGAGTGTCCAACCCCTCTCAAGGACTTGGGTTCCAGAGCCAATGCTATGTGTCGAGGTGAGTCAGACTATATCTAGCCAGTACCGCTCAACCTCTGCCACAAGCTCCTGCTCCTTCCCCGCCAGCAAGGTGACGTTCCATGTCCCAAAAACCAGTTTTCTCGTCCAGGGATCGGACCGCCAAGGCTCCCGCCTTGGTCTGCCACCCGATCCACATTGCACCGGACCCTTCATGTTCCTCCTGCGGGTGGTGGGTCCACAGTTGGATGATCCCATGTACCCGGTTCGGGCTGGGCCCGGCCGGGACCCATGGGCGAAAGCCCGGCCACCAGGCGCTCGCTCTCGGGCCGCAACGCCAGACCTGGCTCCAGGGTGGGACCCCGGTAACCCTCCGGGCCGGGTACTCTGACTCTTTGACTTTACGTCCATGAAAGATCCTGTGATATGACATGTTACTCATTTCTCTGCACCATGTAGATTGCGTGAAGTAAAATGCAATATCAAAGATTAACCCAAAAGATAACTCACTTGTGCAGTGAACATGTGAACTAGACAAGGCATGGCAAATATTTTGGCACATTGGGAACCTCATAGTGCAGACATTTTACTTGAGTAGGGTGCAACACTGACAGAGAGAGCCAGTCCATCGCAATAAAAGTACCCAAAGAGCCATAAGATTGATTTCATATTTACTATGGAATCTCATGTCTTATGGCTCATTAAATAGATGTCAAATTAACCCTTTACATCAGCAAAAAATTCTTGATATGGGGTAACTTGCTCTTTAAGACTCTTGGTTTCACAACATAAAAACATTCAGTAAGCAGCCTGTCAATAATGATAGACTAATTTGCTTGAGTCTAAAGCCAGGATGATAGTTCAGATGACTTTGTGATTGAAAGTTTATTGCAATGAAGAATCTTCATGTTGGTGTGCTTATGATCATTTTCAATGTCACATTAATTTCACACATTTTAGGACTTGATCAAAATAAAAATATCAGCTCAAACCCACACTGTCTGTTACGCTTTAGTAATGTATGCAGATTGTGGTTTTGCATTTTGTTAAAAACCTGACTTGTTTAGTTGGAAAAGATGAGTCTAAGGGCAGCATTTGTTCCCAAATTTACAATACTGTTAATCCTCTAATATTAGCCTGTATTTAATTAACTGCCGGGTATCATATTTTGGCCGGTGTCGGAGTTGGCGGAGGTGAATAATGGCTGTTTTTTTATTGTGGCCGGGTGGAATGTGGTAACAAGCAAGTAAGGGGGGGCGGTTGTGTCATCCGTCTCACTTTTGATTTTCCAGTGATAGACCGCAAGGGTAACTTTAACCGTGCGGAGATGAAGAGGAGGCGAAAATTTGATATCAAGCTCAAAGAGAACGTGCTGATTATGCTGCAGAACACTATGGGGGAGCAATAGCAGGGGTTGTATGAACTAGTCACTAGTCGACTTCACCGCTCTATAGTGACTTTTTATGCCTGTCATCGACTAGTCGCTGTCACGTGATAATGACCGGCAAGATGCAGTCCACGGAAAAGACAGCAGCCTGCTGTCAGCAGGTGACAAGCTCCTGCGCGTTGGGAGGCAACGTGCTGTGCCAGAGCGTCGGTACTGACACCCGCTGTAAAACGGACATTTAACCAAATTGTAACGTTTACCCTCTTGCAATTTAACATTCCCCTCACCCCCATCCTAACCTTAACCAGCTTGCGCATGCAAAGCTCTGATTGTTGACGCGCTCCAGACATCTGCGTCCTGAGCACGGCCACAGTAACATTATCAAATCAGGTGTCGCCACCTCAAAAACTAATTTAACACACGATCGTTCATGTCGGCTCATTTCCTTTTATGTTTTCTGTCTTTTATTCTTTTATTTGTGCCTGATGCTTTTCGCTGCTGTGGATCGGGGCGCATCACCTGTTTTGTCCTCGGTGACGCACCTAACTGATGCGGCCGGCGAGCACTCCGCTGTTTTTGCGGTCGGTAGATATTTTAGAACTGCAGTTCAAAGGTAACTCATAAGGTGAATATATATGAACCCAGGTAGCAGTTTTTCTTTAGGATTGAGAGGAGATGCAGGAAGACAATAAACAGGCAGGACAGAAAAATAGTCAAATAAAAACAAGTTAGTTTTTGTACCTGGTGGTTGCAACAAACAGACACCATTGAAGGTAATCAGAAGTGAGGAACAGAAAATGAAATAATTATTTTAATGTTTAGAGCAGCAGGAACTCCGAGAGGCTGCAGGCACATCAGTGAGTTTGCGGCCGCTGCGCAGGGGGAGGGGGGAGAGGGCTGAAGCAGAAACTACCGTTGTTAAAAGAAATGTGTTTAACTTTGAAAATGTGGGCGCAATTTTAATTGTCAAAAACTCCAGCGAACCATTAGTTCATTTTACTCAAATAGAAATAGAGGCCTGCCTCTAATTATCGTCCTCCGTCCAATAAAGGCCTGGAGCTTGATGAGCTTGAGCCAAATACAGGCCCGGGCCTGTATTAGATGATTTACGGTATATCAAAAGACTCCACTAAGGATGATGGGTGTCTCTAATCATGGTCCATTAAGCACACGTCAGACGATGTTCCTCAGAGACAATTTAAAGAACTAACTGTCCATAGAGCAAGACCTGAAGTCTGCTGTGCTGTAGATTCTTGTTTTTGAAGAGCAAATGGAATTGACTTGTGCACTTGCCACATCCGAATCAATCTTGTTCCTACTGAAGTGCACAATATGGAAATTAATGCTCAGGAAGAAGGAAGTGGAGGCAATAAAACAACACTGTAAATGCCCAGAACAGTGAGCTTATGGGCAACAATGTGCAATCTGGTGCTTCATCAGATATGTTTGTTCTTTATACTAACAGGAATACATTATCTGGTAAGATAAACTACTCATTTGCATATTTCTGGCTACTTTGTGCTGTAATATTATATTGAACATGAGATTCAGCTGCTTTGGTTGTTCTAATAATTGCTTAAATGTGAAAGAAGAGCTATAACTAAGCTGCATTTTCCTTTTATGCAGCATCATGCTTCCATTCTTTATTATTTTTCTTTTAGTTTTTATTCACAGTGAAAATGTAAAAAAAATTTCTAGGACAAAATGGAGTTTAACAAGGATTCAAACTTCTCTGTCTTTGATCACAACACAGGAGCTCTCTTTGAGCTGCAGAAGGATGTAAGTCTGCCCCAAACTACTCAATAATGAAGACATTTCAGTTCAATAAGTTTGGAATAAAAAATGCATGTCTTTCTGGCCAGGAGCTACATAAACCAACATTACTTTAGTGTTTTTGTATCAAACAATGTTGAGTCAAACTGTCACAAAGTTCCTAACTTTTATTTTGTAGAGGTTTGTGAGTCTTTGGCCTTTAAATTCCAATTGACCTTTAAATAGTTAGACTTCCTTTTAATGCAAACAGCAATGATCTCTGGAGAAGTTCTGGTTTGTAAACAGTCTGACAGACATTTATGACTCCATATTTCTTATATACGTTAACTAGTAAATCCCAGCAGAGTTTTTAGTTTCCTACATGAGCTCCCAGCAGTCTGCACTGGGAACTCTATGGCCATTTTTAACGTGTAAAACTTGAATGAACATTTTCATTGAGAAAAAGCTGCTTTTGGCTGCAACCATCCTTCAGTTATATTTGTACATGTATAAAAAACTGTTTTGTGTGCACCACTTACAGATTATAGGTTTTTATGGTTACTGTGGTCAAATTTCTATTTGATGACAGTGATCCTAAAAACGATGGACATCTTTTGATAGCCCAAAAGATGCAGAATCCCAAAAGCACACAGCAGTAAAGATGTGATTTCAAACCTTTTGATTGGACTGCTGAAGGAAAGCTTTTTTAGGACAGTTGGTGATGTTAGGAGGGAAACCCTAGATATTATTGCTGTGTTGCAGATAAGGCCGAGTTGGCTAACACATTAGCCTGCTGTGAGCCTTGAAACTATGTTTGCATCACTTTCACTTGTGAAACACTAGTTTTGTTGCTTTTTGTGAACAGGGATAATGGGAGCTCGTTTACTTGATTCATTCATTCGTTTATAGCGCGCCTTCCTGCTGCCAATCAAGGCTGCCCAAAGCGCTGAACACAGCAGTATAAAAACAACAAACATTAAAATAATAAGTGATACATCATTAAAACTGCTACGCATGAGCTCATGTTGAGTATCAGAACAATAAAATCTTAATTTAGCTGAACACTGTATGCAAACAAGGACTAAAAAGCAGGCACATCAGTTAACAGACAAAATGAGCTAAAACAATCAAATCAGAGGCCTAACATTATCAGTTTTGCTTTTAAAGCTCCAAGTGAAGTTGTGAGTCTAATTTCCAGCAAAAGGCTATTCCGCAGTTTTCGGGCAAAAGCAGTAAAAGCGCGATATCTGTGACTCTTACGCTTGGTTTGTGGAACAACCATTAGGCTGTTGGCAGTGGAGCATAGTGATCAGGAGGGGGCGTGTTTCTGTAGTTGTGACAATAGACAAGGTGGCGCAGTCCCAGTTGATAAAACTGTTAATGAGACATGTCTGTATGCGTTAACTCGTGCAACTGCATCAGGTTGGCTGCAGTAAAGTGGAATGATCTTCAGTCCCTCCACAATAAAAGCTCCCTGAAAATGTTTTGAGTGAGAGCCTGATTCATGCTTCTCCATCTGCGTCAGTGCGGAGACACGCAACGTTCTTTGCGAGCCTGCCGGAGAGCTCCGCAAGGACGGACGGAGTCAAGCTCTCTTTTCTAAACATCCGTCAGTCGAGACAGACAACGCAAGCTTGTGATTGGTCAGGACGCCGTTGTTGTCTACACCACCAGCATTGCGCCCTCAAAAACATAAAGAGAGCCGAGGATAACTAGCGGCAGACACGGAGCAGCTTGAAGAACACCTGGCGAAAAAACTCTAAAAACATGAATGTTTAATTCCCCCGTGACTGGAGGAGTGAACAGATACGTAGCAAGCGTTTTATTTGTGGACGGAAATGACAGGAAACGTGGGTTTAGAGGTGGGGAGCACATGAAGAGGTGGAGGAGGATGAGAGACAAATTCGTCTGTGTTAAAAAGTCTCTTATATACGAAAAAACACAATATGAACACTATCGTGGACAGGATACATGAGAGGATACCACAAAACAGTGCTACGCCCTCTGTTGTCCTGCCGGGGAATTGCTTTGCAACACTCTCCAGGAGACGGAGAAGCATGAGAGCAAAACACTTCTGTCAATCCGTGCGTGTCTGTCCCTTGCGGAGCTGACGGAGAAGCATGAATCAGGCTTAAGCTTTAATCCGTTTTACACTAAGATATTAGTTCTTGCTTGGTTTGCCAGTTTTATAGCCTAACAAGCCTTCCTATATGTATAAGTATATAGTTTGAACACAAGCCATTGAAATGGCTCGCTCATGGGGGTGGAATATACAGTTGTCTATCAAACTGTCTCTACATGCAATTGGACAGCACTAGGACCAACCAGAGCAACAACTGGTGTGACACTGCGATGGAAAACTAACCTGGCCTGTCAGACTCGTCCTCTGTCTATTCTACACAGAGGACGAGTCTGGATACTCAGAGGCAGAGAGCACCGTGAGGTGCGGGACTAGCCATCTTCATATTTACTTTTATATAACCAATCAGAAAAAGGCAGAAATGATGACTGTATCGTGTGACGCTGTCATTTCTTTGGTTGTAGTCAAAAATGGCGTCCGGTGACAGCTCAAACATCTTTCTTTAGAAGAAAGGCTTCTAGCGCTTCTTCTTGTTGTGGTTTTAAGGACATGTCCAAGTCATTTAGAACAGAGGAAAGAGCCGCAGCGAACTCCGCTTCAGACGCCTTCGTTGTTTATGAGAAACTGAAAGTCGCTGTGTGTGACGTACACCGTTCAGCACTGATTGGCTTGGTTAGAAATTTCAGAGGGTGGGATTATTTGAACAGGAGCATTACCGTTTGCTTCTCCTAAGGAAGCATTGGCATGGCTGGCCAGACTAATGGAAAACAGCTAATGGAGCAGTCCACACGGTAGAAGAAGAATGGGGTTGTCATGGTGTACAATCACAACCTCAACATTTTCTGCCATTTAATAAATCACTAAATTTAGTTACTCATCCTAAGTTAATGCCAAAACCATTTCAAATAAGCACCGTTCCTGAGCCATCTTTATTGATGTTTTTCTCTATGGCAGCTCTAGTGTTATGCCCGCCCAACAAACATAGGGCACTGTGTGCAGAACTGGATATGAGCAGGTTTCTGATAAAGGCACTAATCCTGATACGCTATCTCAGGGCTATTCAATTCCAGGCCTGGAGGTACCCAGCAGGTTTTAGTTTTAACTCTGCTTCACACATCTGATTTCAATCAGCCGGAGTTTAATAGGCTTCTGTAGAGCCTGATGAGCTGCTGCACATGTGACTCGTGGGAATCAGTGAAACCACTAAGACATTCTGGAGACCGGACCTCCAGGACCAGAATTGAACATCCTTGCTCTAGGCCCGGGCCTGTATTTTACTCAAGCTCATCAAGCTCCAGGCCTTTATTGGAAGGAGGGCCAGAATTAGAGGCAGGCCTCAATTTCTATTTGAGCAAAATTAACTACCAGTAGAATGAATAAAAACAGGGTGTGTCTATTTGAACTTATAAAATACTAGGTTCATTTATTGAAAATGTACAGTTACCATAACGTGGTACGGTTTGCATATAAAACATTAACAACAAGGCTAAATTACTGTAGGGAAATACTGTATTGTAACAAAACAATAGCAAACATAACTGAACTGCATTTTAAACGTTATTAAATACCAGTATTAGAAAAGGCAACATCCACCTTACCGCTTCAAAGTTGAATCGTTTCGTCTCGTTTGGGTTGTAGTAAAAAACAAAATATAAGCCCTCAAATTCAATTAAATCTTTGTCCAGTTTAAAGTAAAAAATAAAATAAAATACCGGGCGGTAATCAAATTCAGTTTAATCCTCATCCAGTTTGATGGGTTGGTGTTAAAATGTTTAGCGGCTTGCTCCCCAGTGTTCTGCAGCATATATCAGCACGTTCTCTTTCAACTTGACATCAAATTTTCGCCTCCTCTTCGGCTCCGCACCTGCCATGGTTAAAGTTGCCCTCGCGGTCTATCACTGGCAAATCAAAAGTGAGACGGATGACACAACCACCCCCCTGTGGTACTTGCCTGTTACCACATTCCACCCGGCCACAATGAAAAAAAAACAGCCATTATTCACCTCTGCCGACTTAGACACCGGCCAAAATGTGATACCTGGCCGTTAATTGAATACAAGCCAATATTAGAGGATTTACGGTGTTGTAATGTCTAGTAATGGTCAGTTTTAAGTACAGTTTGACCCTTCAACATCTGGTCAAAATGGAAACACGAGACTGCATGTGTTTCCTTAAATCGGCCTGCCTTCATCCCATCAGCTGGAGCTCAGAGCCTCTCTGCAGCTCTGAACACATGATAACGTATTGTCAACAATAATTTTCTCCCCTCAAGGCCTCAAGCTTCTCTTATCGTCCTACAGGATTCTTCATGCCTCTGAATAAGTGAACACTCGCAGCTCGGATTAGTTGCCAAATCAAAGAATGAATTCTTAAATTAAATGTGAACTTTTAAAATTTATAAGTTAAATAATCATTAAATAAACATTTGTTAATTGTCACTTATAATAATTACAATATAAATGAAATGCTTTCATTAGTCTCTGCTTGAAAGACTGACGTTTGAAATGAATGTTATGTTTACATTGAAAGATTTATATATGTTTCAGCATGTTGATATGACAAGGCCATCACCATTTACACTCGCACAAGGACAAGGTAAAGTTAGGTCAAACGAGTGACACATAGATATTTCTTTATCCCAGATCAGAGCATCCGGTATCTGAGAAAGGGAGGTTGCTGAGGTTGCCTTGGTAATATTCCTCAACATGTCAACCTCTGGTTGGCCACACAAATCATAACATGAGAATATTAAAACAGGATCACTCTGGTGATTCAGCAGTTGCAGTTCATTCGAGTTCCAGCTCTACAGTTCCAGAGGAAGCTATGGAAATGACCATCCGTGGTGAAGTCTTTAACTAAGCAGCTTTGACATACTGTCAAGGTTGTTGCAAGCTGATACAGCAATCGGTTCAAGCAGAACAAGCTGTTCAGACTCCTTAAGGGTCTAGACGCAAATGTTTCCATCCAACCTGTGTGCCTGGCGACATCTCTGGACGGGACAAGTCGGCATTGTGGTCAATCTACTGGACCTGGGTGCTAAGAGGTCATCCAACCTCGATGACCTCCTGATCTGTGAAGAGGGGCTACGAAGGGGTGAGGTAAAACATTGTGTGATTGCGTCTGATGCTTTTTGGTAAGAATTAACCCTTTAGATGCCATAGAGTTTTCAGTAAAATATGAATTTTTTATCACCGCCACCACATCCCCCCTCCCCCCGACACAGTGGATCAAAGGATTAGACCCGGAACGAGCCCCCCACCATGTCTCTTTGCCCGACGCAGAACATCGGACAAGATAAGGGCTGGATGGGCTGCTTGTGTAACCGTGTCGTCGCTGACGCCGTCAGCGCACTGCAACAGAGAGTCTTTCAGCCTGACGGACTCTCTGTTGCTGCGCTGTCGCTTTCCGTCTCTCTAGAAGATGGCAGATCATCCTCGGACAGGAAATATTCTTCCTCCGAAACCAAATCTGCCAGTACTAGACAAAGAGCTTCGTTAGCACTGAACATTCCTCTCGGCAATGTTTTTTTTTTCCTCTACCATTCGCTCGCTCTCACTCATCTGACTGCTCTGACAAGACCCGCGGCTCTGCAACTGGTGGGCAGGGTTAAAGTTCTAAATACTCGAAAAGTTTGACTAGTAACACCCCCACAATTGTTGCTTGGATTGAAGTTACAGGTGTCTGCCACCCCGCAGTGTAACGTATTAACTGCATGAGGGCTCATTTCCGCTGCTGTGGCTTATTAAATCCAACAATGCTGCTTGTCGCAATTCTGCGACTTTGGCGCTTAAAAGGGTTAACTTCATAGCTTAACGCAAACCAAATTCTTTTACACGCAGAACTCAGCTTTCCTAGATACGGAAGTTCTGATTACATCGCATTCACACATAGGCACCATATACTACATCTAGATTCATCCATCACAGTGTTGCAAGCCCGAGCAACCAGTCAAGGCTTAGAAACAGTGGTCAGGGACAAGGGTCACACAAGGGTCAAGAGGACAGGAGTTCAGGACTTGCTGGTGAGGACAGAACTAGGCAAAGGGTCAAAAGACACGCTGGCTTCTGTGGATCCACCCATGGACACACCCCTGGGCCCGCCCATAACTCCACCTCTGGCGGGAAAAGAAGGAATGGCATGGAGTGAGGAGAAGCCCAGCTGGACCCAGGAGCTCTCAGGAATGCTGAAAGAAGATCTACAATTTGCTACCAATATGAAGATTTATGACCTGTGCTCTCATTCCAGGAGTGCAGCATGTAACTTTTGTGCCCTCATGTGAATACTGCATGTAGTGAAATGATACTAAATGTCTTATGTAGAGCTAAAAAAGTGTATCTGGTAGATGACCCCTTGACCTAAACTGTCAGGAGAGAATGACTTGTGACTCTTGCATTGTTTAGAGCAGTCTCAGAAGTGATATAAAAGGATGCAGCTCAGATCAGAGAGAGAGAGCTGGGGCAGACGACAAGAAGAGACAGAGCAGATTTGGAGGGGTCATCCCCCGTCCTGCTGGATGGGGGATGACAGGGGGTTCTTCGAGAGAGGGCTTCAGGCTTCGTTCTTGGGGAGATTCTGAGAAGACGAGAGCTGGTGTAAACTGACTCTTATTTAATCATTTTGAACTAATTCCTCCGTGGGGGATAGTAGTTGTTTTTTACTTTACCCATTTTTGTATTTTGATTTTGTAATAAACCTTTTTTGAAAAAGAAACATAATCCTGATTCTTTCAGGTTTTCTCTAAAGCTTCACGTTTGGAGCCCTGGCCATAACAGCACAGAGGTAAGCATGTCGAAGATCGGTCTCTGAATTATCAGGACTTACTTTACAGTTTATAACAGAATAATATAAAGAAACCTTAAGATAAGGGAAGTTTTAACTTCTCTCCCCTTGCGAGTAACGAGTTGTCTTAAGGGTGATAAAAGTAAAATATTCGAGGTTATTTTGGCTCTGATTGCAGGTTGAAAAAGTCTCTAATCAGCTGGAAGGTTGGATTAATAAATAAATTGATAAACTTATGTTAGCCTGATCAACTAGCATAAATCATTTTATAGTTACCAACCTCCCACATAAGCTGTTAGGGGCGCAATTAATTCCGGGTAGCCCAAACAATTGCTGAGAGGCTTGGCTTGCCTCCAGACTTCTCTCTAGTATCTTAACCAAAAGGTAACGAGTTTAAAAGAAGTGTAGCACTCTGAGGCTGGCTATTCGTACAAGTCATTTCACCTTTAAAATAAAAGACAAGATTCTAATTAGATAGTCCAAACCCGGGTCTGGTACGATTATACTCGTCGATACACCCCCGAACCCTGATGGATGCACCGTCTCATAAGTTCTAACGGAACTGGGTTTTAAAGGAACCGGTAAATGGGACGGGCACACGACATGGCGCCTGCAACGTGAGGCTAATCGGCGAAGGTTCAAATATTAGATACCGGACTATTCGACGTAGAACTATATCTTTTAGGCTGATAAAAGCTTACGCACAATGGACCTGATAAGCTTATAACCTTGGAGCGAAAACCGCACCAATTTCTCGAAAAGGAAGGAAATTTGGGAGAACGGACGATTAACTCAAAGAGGTATAAAGAAATCACGGCTTTCCGACGTAAGAAAAGCCAAGGATAAAAGCTAGGCAAAAAATAAAAAGGAATAAAGAGTAAGAATAAAGAATGAGACGTGAAAACGAATAAAAATAAAACAAATAATAAAAAAGAGAAACTTTCAACCAGCCATGGCAGATAGATCTTTAACGGTAAAACCGGAAAATGTTCTCCTTAATGTGAGATTTGTCACCGGAGAAATAGCGACATTTCAAGGTGAACCACAAAGCGTTTTAGCCGTATCCTGTAACCGGAGCTTTCATAACAAGGCCGAAACGGCTCAAGCCGCAGCGGAGCGCTGTCCGAATGCTGAAACTCAAGTAAAGAATAATCATGTATTTCCGTTAGTGGGTGATTTGGTGATTCTAGCAGAACAACAAAATGATCCTGTTTTTAATCAGATAGCGTGGTGTTGTTGGGAAAATCCAGCGAAACTCCCCACGGGCGAGCAGTATGAGATCCTTCTGGGATTGCTTGAGCAAATACCAATTGGGCCGGAACCTTTAGTTCTCACTCCATTTGGAGTCGGGCAGTACCGATGTGATCAGGGAGCGATGTACTCTGCTATGGCGGAGTTCGTGGTTCAACAGGCTAATAGTAGAACAATTTACTTCTTATCTAGAAGCAAAAATGAGGCAATTCAAATGAGACAGGCGTTATGTAACCGACTGGGGATCACGGAGCTCCAAGCGGAAATGTACCGGAGACGAGCTGCAGTTGAAATGTCGGACTCCTGGGATGAAGCCCAATCGGTTCCGACCGCGCCCCCTTTGTATCCAGCGCTCCGCGGGGAATTCCCTGTGAGCCCCGGTTCCGAGAGCGGATTTCCTCCACCCCCACCGAACCCGCTTGACGCGGTTCGGCCGGCGCAGTGGAACCCGTTTCTACATGTACAAACCCCTTCTCAGGTGCCCATGAGAGGAGCGGAGAGACCGCCCACTGAACAGCATGTTGCTGCGTGGGACAAAGACGAGACTCAGAGACGGTCAGGGGGTGAAAGGACTCCAAACCCAATTCCGTTTCCCCCGTTAGAACCGCATAGTCCCGCGGCTCCTCCGAATCATGTTATGATAGGTCAAGAACCGGTGATAATTTTATCAGGCGAGAAAATAGATGCGGAGATCCGAGAAGAAGATGTGTTGATCTTTCTGAAAGATCCACAAAGTTCTGCCAGTACTACGTCTTCTTTAAGTTCTCTGAGGAGACTTTTAGGGGCAGAAGGCAGAAATTCTATGATTCCGCTGGTAGATCGTAATTACGAAGCTGGAGAAATTACTACTCTCTTAGACAAGCAATTAGGGAATCTGGAAGGTCGTGTCAGCGCGATTTCCATAATTAACGTAGACCCTCATAATCCCGACATCTCTTTTCAACAAGCTTGGGAGCGGGTGGTGTCAGAAGCCTTAGATTTAGGAGCGCGACGGCTAGTGTTTAAGCTTAATAACAAACCCCAGGTGTGTCGGATAACTGAAGCATATGGTGCAGGTTAGGTGATTTATTCCGAAGCCTCTAGCAGGCTAGGAGACATCCCGGTCGTAATTTTAGTGGATAAGTCAGCCTTGCCGCGAGTAGAGAAGAAAGTCAAACATTGGTTTGAGGCCAGAGACAGAAGCAGCGAGAGTGAGGCTGAATCGGAGGAAGAACAGGGTTCCCAACTGGTGGTGCGTGGCACACCCAAAGGGACGCTCAGGTCAGAATGCGAATCCCATCAAAAATGCAGCACTCGGATCCCTGGAGGCAAAACACCTGAAAAAGTGAGTTGGTTATCCCCAGTTACAGCCCATGAGCAAGGTGAGAACAGAGAAAATGTAGAGCAGCAACCCCAGAGAGCAGAAAAAGGAGATTGCATTAAGCATAACGTAAGTGGTCCCTTTATAATAAAAGACGTAACTGGGAACGTGGTTTTAACTGACACTGGTTTGCGCGTTCACCCTCATCAAGTTATAAAATAACTCTGAAAAATAAAAGTAATTAATTGAAAAAATAAATAAATAAATAAATAAATAAATTTTTTTTTAAATTGATTAAAGGTCATGGCTGGGCCAAAATCTAGTGAAGAAATGACTTGTAAGATCCCAGGTGCTACGGGCCTCATTTTTGCTAACGAAGGGGGATTCTGTTAGAGATTGTAAAGTGGCTATGTTTCCGGGCTTCATAGAATCTGCAAATGCGTATCGTTACGCGCAATGGGGAGGCTTGAAGCCGGGAACATGCGTGATATGCAAATCTCTGTGCACCCTAATTAAATGGTCGGGGCTCCGGGAGCAGAAGCCCACTCACCTGGAAAGAGGAACAGACTTGCATACAGGTGCGGTGGAGCTGTCTGCTCCCATTAAAATATGTTTTTGCGGAACCTGCTTGAGGAATAATCCAGGCATCATCTCCTGGCAGGTCTGTGAATGCACCCACAGAGGTGAAATCAAAGATGGGTGCTGTTTCACAAAGAATGGTGTTTTGACTACCTGCTTACCGACAAGCCAGCCAAGTATGTTTTTTGTAGGAGAGCTGCTCAGGAATCCTAGCCTGGTGAAGCCGGTTAGAGATTTATGGGTGGAAGCTTATCCATTTGTGTTCAAGCTCAAGACCAGAGAAAAAGGACTGGAAGAGCTTCAGGCTCGGTCCAAATTTGAGTCTATTAAGAGCTTGATATTAGGACAACAATTTGGTACGCTGGCTGATGCATGGGAAACAGGTACACAGATTGGGGTAACTCAAGAGTATAAAGACGACAGATGGGGAACTTATCTGTCAGGGACTCTGGACTGGCATACAGGATTGTCTGTTCAGGAGCCCCCAGGGATGCGTAAGCGTGTTACATCATACCTGGTTGAGCTGAAGAGTCTTGGACCAGGGGCGGAGCGTAAGTTCATGCCTTATCAGTTAACTTTGATAGAGGTAATAGACCTGTCGGGTCGCGTTTGCAGCTCGGCTGTTAACATAGTGACCACCCGGAGAGGAGAGGCATATTGGCCTAAGATTTATGGGACTGCTCACACTAGAATGTCTCGTAGAAGGCTGGTCCCCAATCTGACTCTACCTAACTAGAGCAGGGCGCTTTCATTTCCTGCTGATTTTTATGCTTCTGTCTTACAGATGTTATCTACGCAGAAGCATAAGAGGGAAAGCAGCAGAAAACGAAAAGTGGTCAGGTATGCAACTCCGGCGGGAGTTGACCCCAAAGTTAAAAAGAGAAATGTAAATATTCCGAAAGGAAAGGATTGGATAATAAAATGGATTAAATGGGCCTTTTTTATCCTTTTCGAATTTAGCCTCATAGGATTAAGTATAGCGATTGCATATGGGGTACATGTATATCTCCGAACGTATCATGTGTCCTCGGTGACATATAACATAACTCACGGAGGACCGCAACAATTAATAGGGAATTGGAATGTATCCAAAATTAAGCTGTTATGGCCCAAAGAAGATTTTACTGAGAATATAACCACCTGCATGATAGCAACACAGATTGGATTCAAGATTTGTAGTGTAACAGGGAACAAAACTGGCTGCCTGCGCTTGCCCTGTGGAGATAATGGATTTGACCGGATCATGGCTACACCCTCCGTGACATCATTTTCTGCAGCAGAGCAGGAGGAGAAGAATGACACGGAGTGTGGTGAGACCGGCCCATGGGCGGAGTATATGGCAGTCTTAATGGATCAGACAGGATCCACAGAGCTTGATCGATCTTGTCAGATAATATTGAGGAAAAAGAAAATCTTAAATCAAACTTCAGGTGAAGTAGAGTTGTGGGTTTACAAATATTGCCTTAGAAATAATTTAGAATGGGGACACAACTTTACCACTTTCAAAGTGATAAAGATAGAAAGATGGTGGCCTCGTAGAATCGAATTTGGGTGTTTTCAGACCAAAGACAGTAGTTTAAGTTCCTGGCAAACAGGAAATATTACGCATTGGTATCAAAGATTATCAAGAGGGAGGGAACGAAGAGATGTTTGCCCGACCCCCCCTCCTAACACAACACTAAAATATGATTCCTTGTCCATGATAGGAGAGAGTCACATGTGGCAGAAAGTAAAAGATAATGTGATTAAATGGTTATCAAAAGTACCCCCTGCAATGTCTGCTCCCCTGGCTGAGGCAGAGGAAGGTGAAGAGACCGTTCCTCTCTTTCTAGAGCCCGGTGTGCGGGGTAAGAGATCTACTTCAGACTTAGCTCGACTCTTACGTAAAGGTCATAGTGAATATGCAAATTACACAGGATATATTATTTTGCATATGGCATAAATGGCACATTACGTCATGTGAGTCTGATAGTACGTGGTGTGAATGAAATTATGAGTGACAGTGTAGTGCAGGTTTCTAACAATGTAATTCAAGGAACTTCTGATTCAATGGGCATGTTGGTAAAAGGAGTGAGAGAGCACATCATTAGGCCTGTCTGGGATGCTCTGTTCTGGCCTCTGTGCGCTCTAGGATTAATGTGTGGGGTGATTATTTTAATAATCGGTATGATTTTGGCCTGTAAAAACAACAAATGGCAGTTGACAGGAAGAAAGCTGTTAGGAGAAAGGAGAAAGGACCTGGTAGATCCAGATAAGATGGGAAGAGAGGTGTCAAGGTAGAGGGAGTATTAGCCCCCCTTCTTGTTGCTCCTGTTTAAGTGCAGGCCTCTCTGCACCGCGTGTCACTTGCTCCTTAACTGTCAGTCTGTAACTTGAAGTGAACAAATGGCTCATCAAACTCACCCTGAATCTGAGCTGATTGACGCTCTGAATCTGGAGGTATGTCAGGATTTTGTAACTATTTTATCCAGTTTGTCTTTAAGGTGTTGTAGACATTTCATAACTGGTGTACACTTGTTGTGAGGATTATTGTTGTAAAACTATGCCTGCAGATAGGAATTGTAGTGTGGTTCTTCCTGCAGCTTCTGATGATCTATTTTCTCCTATAATTAAGAAGTGTTTATGCAGTAATGCAGTTACTTATTGCTTCATGGAATGAGTTATATATCTCATGTGGAACATATTTTATGTTCCTTCCAGATGGACTCGATTCGGCAGAATATCATAGAGGGATTAATCCCCTCCGCAGGTCCATCAACTGTTTTCTCTCTGAATGGCGCATACTATTTGTGCACCGTGAATCGCGGGAGGGATGGATTGCCTCAGACTAAGACAATCGGGCTCCAGTGTGAACATGCTACGATGAATAAACGCTGCGTGTCTTGCAGGTTTATTCAGTACATCCAGACCAAATGGAGAAGGGATTCAAGCGGGAGACTGATCAGGAAGACGACATACTAATGTTGTCCTCCCCGGGAGTAGATGCCCTGCTTGAGCAGGCCCACGACGAGGAGCTGACAACGGCGCCCTCATCTGACGTGGCTGAAGAGGTTGTATCAGTAATGACGGCAGCTTCGACATGCCTCCCGTGTCCTGATGTGATACGTGAAATCCCTATGGTCTGTCTAAGTAGTGAGCCAGCAGGCATTCCTTCCCCTGTCCGAATTGCACCTGGGAGAGAAATGAGATGGAGGATTAAATCCCAGAAGGGGTGTTACTTTGTTTGTCAAGGCAAGATTATAGATTGCTTTCAGTTTATGAATATTTTGTCTGTAAAGACTGGATGGTTCGGCCCAGAAGTCTGTAACTCTTTTGGAACCGCACCTTTGTTGGATACGAAAAATCATGTTTTGGTTTTCAGCGCCAGCTTCCCACCTCAAATGATGGGATCGCTTCCGCGTGGAGAGGCTCCGGTGATGGATTTATCTTTATTCTTTCTGGGCGAAGATCCCACAGATGGGAGAAAGCAGTTTAAAGGTTATGTAACAACCCGCAAAGGGACCTTGTGCTTACCCGTAGCTGATGATGGCATTATGATGAGAATGAGGGTTGATGTGGAGGCCACAGTTAGGTGTCTGAGTGTTCAGCCGTTCCTGAGTGAGATGGATGCTAGATTTATGAAAGCTTGCATTGCTGCTCTATCTTTTTATGGTCCTTTGCCTCAGTTCGTCCTCATGGGGGATGTTGCAAGCCCGAGCAACCAGTCAAGGCTTAGAAACAGTGGTCAGGGACAAGGGTCACACAAGGGTCAAGAGGACAGGAGTTCAGGACTTGCTGGTGAGGACAGAACTAGGCAAAGGGTCAAAAGACACGCTGGCTTCTGTGGATCCACCCATGGACACACCCCTGGGCCCGCCCATAACTCCACCTCTGGCGGGAAAAGAAGGAATGGCATGGAGTGAGGAGAAGCCCAGCTGGACCCAGGAGCTCTCAGGAATGCTGAAAGAAGATCTACAATTTGCTACCAATATGAAGATTTATGACCTGTGCTCTCATTCCAGGAGTGCAGCATGTAACTTTTGTGCCCTCATGTGAATACTGCATGTAGTGAAATGATACTAAATGTCTTATGTAGAGCTAAAAAAGTGTATCTGGTAGATGACCCCTTGACCTAAACTGTCAGGAGAGAATGACTTGTGACTCTTGCATTGTTTAGAGCAGTCTCAGAAGTGATATAAAAGGATGCAGCTCAGATCAGAGAGAGAGAGCTGGGGCAGACGACAAGAAGAGACAGAGCAGATTTGGAGGGGTCATCCCCCGTCCTGCTGGATGGGGGATGACAGGGGGTTCTTCGAGAGAGGGCTTCAGGCTTCGTTCTTGGGGAGATTCTGAGAAGACGAGAGCTGGTGTAAACTGACTCTTATTTAATCATTTTGAACTAATTCCTCCGTGGGGGATAGTAGTTGTTTTTTACTTTACCCATTTTTGTATTTTGATTTTGTAATAAACCTTTTTTGAAAAAGAAACATAATCCTGATTCTTTCAGGTTTTCTCTAAAGCTTCACGTTTGGAGCCCTGGCCATAACAGCACAGAGGTAAGCATGTCGAAGATCGGTCTCTGAATTATCAGGACTTACTTTACAGTTTATAACAGAATAATATAAAGAAACCTTAAGATAAGGGAAGTTTTAACTTCTCTCCCCTTGCGAGTAACGAGTTGTCTTAAGGGTGATAAAAGTAAAATATTCGAGGTTATTTTGGCTCTGATTGCAGGTTGAAAAAGTCTCTAATCAGCTGGAAGGTTGGATTAATAAATAAATTGATAAACTTATGTTAGCCTGATCAACTAGCATAAATCATTTTATAGTTACCAACCTCCCACATAAGCTGTTAGGGGCGCAATTAATTCCGGGTAGCCCAAACAATTGCTGAGAGGCTTGGCTTGCCTCCAGACTTCTCTCTAGTATCTTAACCAAAAGGTAACGAGTTTAAAAGAAGTGTAGCACTCTGAGGCTGGCTATTCGTACAAGTCATTTCACCTTTAAAATAAAAGACAAGATTCTAATTAGATAGTCCAAACCCGGGTCTGGTACGATTATACTCGTCGATACACCCCCGAACCCTGATGGATGCACCGTCTCATAAGTTCTAACGGAACTGGGTTTTAAAGGAACCGGTAAATGGGACGGGCACACGACAACAGTAAATATTAGTTAACTTGTCATATTTTAATTGTTTGGGAAATGAATTCTTACTTTTACAAACCTGACTCTTTCCTTGAATCAAAACAAAGTGTTTACAATTCCTGAATAAAACAAAGAATCCTAGAATCTTCAGATTAAACACAGTAAAGACCAAGCAGGTTGGTATTCTATATTTATATAGAGTATCACAGCTTACTGGTCATAAGTAGAGTTAATATATATTGAGCTCTTAAAGCAATCAATTTACCAAACCCTACATATTGGCGTGCCAACCAGACTTTATTAAAATTGTCCACTTCATGTTGGTTCTAACTAATGCTTCAAAAACTATTATTTCTGTGTCTGGGTGCAAAACGAGGGCAATCTCATCTTTCGCCATCAGGGGGTGCTGTCCCTACCTATTTCACTAACGGGGACACTCCCATCCCCACCATCGGGGACGCTACTGTCCCTAACCATTAAAAGTCTGTGTGCCAATAAGAAAGCCACAGCTAAACTGCAAAAGATTAACTGAAAGGTAAATGCTTTTATATGTGAACTTTGGTCAGGAGTTGGAGAACCCCTGCCCATCGTTTTGCCTCCTGACCCTTAGCATGGGGAAATCGTATGCTCCCTGCCAAGCTCAAAGCCTCCATCAGAGCCATCCTCTGATGTTTTCTTTCACATTGAACAGGTCATGGACCAAGCTGATGCTCTTACCATTGAATTTGAACGAGACAAGCTACGTCAACTTCTGTTAAAATAGAAATACTCTCTTCCAGCTGACTCCTTGTACTCCAACTCACCATCTGAGTAGAAAAGCTTATTGGACAAAGCCTGCCCTGATGCTCGAGAGTGAGGCACCCTCATCTATGTAGACGACATTCTTGTTCGTAAGCGTACATCGGATGACCACCTGTCCGAGCTGAACCACGTCATGGATCAGCTCGCAGCTGCTGGTGGTAAGATTTCTCTGGCCAAAAGTCAGTGGTGCAGGTCAAAGTTTAATTTTTTTGGCCTCCTTGTGGGACCACAGGGAGTGCAGCCTCAACATGGCAGAATTCAAGGATTGGCCACCATCAAACCTCCTACAAATGTCTCTGAACTTCGGAGTTTTCTAGGTGTGTGCAACTACTCTCGCCAGTTCGTAGAACACTACGCTGAGATGGCGAGACCTCTTGCTGACCTTCTGAAAAAAGGATGTGCCTTTCGAATGGACTGAGCAGCAGCAACAGGCCATGGATGACCTGAAGGCCACACTTTGCTCAGCTTTGTGCCTGGCACTTCCTGATTGTGACAAAGAGTTTCACCTTGAGGTCGGGTTCTCAACTAACTGCTTGAGTGCCGGTCTCTATCAAGTATATGACTGCAACAGGCGTGTTGTAGCATGTGCTAGTAAGCTCTTGTCGGGTCCTGAGTTAAAATACTCTGACTGTGAAAAAGCTTTCCTTTCCACCATGTGGGCGGTTAAAGACTTTTCCAGCTACATTGGTGGACAGAAAATCATCATTGAAACTCAACATCAGCCAGTGACCTTCCTTAACAGTCAATGCATCAGAGATGGTGTGGTGACCAATGCACGCATTGAGCATGGCTGCTTGCTCTTCAGAGCTTCGACATTGAGGTACGCTACGCGCAAAACTGGCGTAGTCCTCTTGGCATGGGTCTGGCTACGTGCCAGCATTGCTTGGACGACGCTGTCGCATCTGTCCTACCAGCTAACCCTCCCCAGACTCTGCTGAACCCCAACCACCACTACTTCGACCAAGCTCTCTGTGTGGATTCGCCAACTGTGTACGTTGATGGCAGTTCCTTTCGACACAACGCTGAACCTAGATCAGGCGTGGGTGTCATTTGGTTACACGCTAACTGGAAAGACTCTTGGTGTTACCAACTGGGTCCTAAGATCTCAAAGATTGCAGAAGTGGATCTTGATGGTGCTACAACTTGCTGCTGACATGTCCATATGGTGTCCATAAGCTGGTGATCTGCACCGACTCAGAGTATGGGCGTCTCAGTTTCACTTGTCATCTACCCTCTTAGAAAAGTAACGGGTTCTTAACCTCTAACTGGAAGCCCATCAAACATCAAGACCTTTTCATGGCTTTTCATGTCCTAGCGACATCACATGACATGCAGATCTATTGGCGTAAAGTCAAAGGTCATTCTTGGGCACCCGGAACTGATAAGGATCCGAACGATCTTGCAGACTCTCTTGCCAAACAAGGTGCAGCTGTTGGTACCCATGGTCCTTCAACCCCTCGTGGCTCCCTGATGATGTGTCTTCTCAGTCAGACCCACCCTGCATGTGTGTCGTGACACGAGCTCAGGCCGCTAACGCGTCCACCCCTTAACCATCCGATGATTTTGTGTCTGTTCAAACTGTCTTTTCCAAAATTGACCTTGTCAGTCTTCCGTCCCAGGACCCTGCTATCAGCAGGATGATCCTGTACCTTTCTGATCCGACAGCTCATCTGCTTTCTTCTGTTGAGCTTGACTCTGTTCCTGAGCTCCGTGCTCTCTTTCGTGTTCATGTCATTCCCTCTTTAGGTGTTGTTAACTACAATGGCACAGTCAGAGTGACCAGTCTGTCCACAGCCTCCAAGGTCATTGACACTCACAGAGTCTGTGTCATCTTTGCAGCAGGATCACTTCACCCTGGGGTGGGAAAACCACCTGCTCCAGATGAGGTTGAAGGTTGCAGTGGCACTCCACCTGAGACTCCGCACCCTGTAGTGGGAACACCACCTGCCGATGGGGGAGTTCATGGTGGCGCTGAGACTCCGGCTTAAGCCCAGTTCCTTGCGGTGGGGACACCGCCTGCTGAAGGGGGGGCTGACAACATCACTGACCATACTCCACTACAGCTGGAGTTGGTGACCTCTAGCCCTGAGGTTGGTGACTCACCTACCAAAGGGGGGGTTGACTGCCGCCCTGTACCACTACTAGCCGACCCTGATCTTTCTGACTGCATCTGCGCGTCGATCGAGGGCCCTCCAGAGTGCTCACCTGTGCCAAACCCTCACAAGGCCGCACCAGTCTACAGTCTAAAACTTTCTTGGTTTCACTTTTCAGAACTGACAAAGTATCTTTTGCTAGTTGCGTGTGTCTGCCTGATGTCCAACACAGCTAAGCTTCCTCCACAGCCTCCTCTAATGTGATCGTATGAACCTGGGCCCTCCAGGTATCACGCTCTGAGAGTGCCCAGATCTAAAGATTTGTGTCAAAATTGACCCCTCAATGGCATGTACTAAAGAAATATGATCCTGCCACTTCACCTGCTGAACCAGTCAGTTCAGTCCAGTGCCGGTCCGGCTTACACTAACGAGCACTATTTGCGGGACCTGAAGAACCATCTGCCTGCAGCGTTTTCTTTTGCACAGACAAATCTGGAGAAATCAGCTGAGGGCAGGAAGGCTTGTTATGATCAGAAGGCCTCACATTCTGAACTCAACGTGGGTGATGAGACCTGGTTCTACATCTTTGCTCCTAATTCCGGTCACAAAAATAGTCACCTCTGAAAAATGTCATACCCTGTCCTGTCTCCCCATTTGGTTCAGCCTGTGTCTCTGTTGATTGCTCCCACATGCCTCTCGTTTCCTAATCTCCCAAGCTCCCAGCCCTCCTGTATTTAAACCCCTCAAGTTCCGTGTCTCTTGTTGCCTCGTTGTTTCCATGTCCTGTGTCCTGTGATCATTAAAAACCTTTGAAGTTTTCCAGTTTGTCTGCCTGCCTGATCCCTCCCTAGCGATTGGGTCCTCACCTCCGCTCCACTCACCAGCGCGTCATGACAGAATGAAGCAACCCAGTAAAGAATCCAGCGGGGAGGTTCTCCCTTGGGAGTGCTTGTCCTAGTTTTTAACTGCGGACCACCGGCCGGCTCCTCTTCCTCCGGCATCGCCTCGCCACAGACGCCACCGAGCCCGGGCTTTGGCGATCCTTTCCACCCTCCCGGAGCCGGAAGGAGAGTTGGACGGGGAGGCGCAGACGGACCGCTCCTGCTATGTGGGTGGAGCTTGGCTGGATCCGTCAGCTCATCAGCCTCCGGGAGTTCCAGCTGGACACCCTATCCTCCCCGTATCTCCAGGGGAGGGTTTCTGTCCAGCCAGCGGCTCCGCCTCCGGTCCAGTCAGCAGCTCTCTCTTCTCCAGGCCAAAGGACTGAGCTCGCAGTCCATCCAACAGAGCTCACCGGTCTCCGAGCTTAGCTGGACCGACTCCATCAGATCCTCAGTCTCCAGGAGTTCCAGTTGGACAATCTACCCTCCCTGCTTTTCCAGTTACCGGCTCCACCAGGTCCCGCGCCAACAGTCCAGTCAGCGCCAGTTCCAGCGGTGGTGCGGGAGGTCGCACTGCATCCAGTTCCGGCGGTGGTCCCGGAGGTCGCACCGCGTCCGGTCCAGCCTGTCCAAGTGGCCCCGTCTGCAGCAACTCCTCCTCCACTCCAGAAGCCGGTGGTCCAAAAGCCGGCAGTCCAGAAGCCAGCGGTCCAAAAGCCGGCGGTCCAGAAGCAGGCGGTCCAGGAGCCGACGGACCAGAAATTGATGGAAGTCGACGCCCCCAGGCCAGAAGTCGATGCCCCCGGGCCAGAAGTCGACGACCCCGGGCCAGAAGTCAACGCCCCCGGGCCAGAAGTCGACGCCCCCAGGCCAGAAGTCGACATCCCCAGGCCAGAAGTAGACGCCCCCAGGCCAGAGGTCGACGCCCTCTCCAGTCCAGAGGTCGATGCTCTCTCCAGTCCAGAGGTCGACGCTCTCTCCAGTCCAGAGGTCGACGCTCCTTCGTGTCCAGAGGTCGACGCTCTCATGTTCAGAGGTCGGCGCTCCTTCATGTCCAGAGGTCGACGCTCCTTCATGTCCAGAGGTCGACGCTCCTTCGTGTCCAGAGGTGACGCTCCTTCGTGTCCAGAGGTCGACGCTCCTTCGTGTCCAGAGGTCGACGCTCCTTCCAGTCCAGAGGTCGACGCTCCCTCGTGTCCGGAGGTCGATGCTCCCTCGTGTCCAGAAGTCGACATCCCCTCTAGTCCGACGTCTCCGCCATCTCCAGTCCCATGGTCTCCGCCGTCTCCAGTTCCAGCAGTGGTCCCGGAGGTTGCACCATGTCCAGTTCCGGCGGTGGTCCCGAAGGTCGCGCCGTGTCCAGTTCCGGTGGTGGTTCCGAAGGTCGCACCGTGTCCAGTTCCGGCGGTGGTCCCGAAGGTCGCACCGTGTCCAGTTCGTGCGGTGGTCCCGGAGGTAACTCCGTGTCCAGTTCCAGCAGTGGTCCCCGAGGTCGCCCCGTGTCCAGTTCCAGTTCCAGCGGTGGTTCCGGAGGTCGCACCGTATCCATTCCAGCCCTTCCACGAGGCTCCGGTCAAGACCGTCCACGAGGCTCTGGTCCAGCCCGTCCACGAGGATCCGGTCCAGTCCATCCAAGAGGCTTTATCTCTGGTCCTGCCCGTCCAAGAGGCTTTGTCTGTGGTCCAGCCTGTCCAAGAGGCTGTGTCTCCGGTCCAGCCCGTCCAAGAGGCTGTGGCTCCGGTCCAGCCCATCCAAGAGGCTTTGTCTCCAGTCCAGCCCGTCCAAGAGGCTTTGTCTCCGGTCCAGCCCGTCCAAGAGGATTTGTCCCTGGTCCAGCCTGTCCAAGACTTTGTCCCTGGTCCAGCCTGTCCAAGAGACTTTGTCCCCTGTCCAAGAGACTTTGTCCTTGGTCCAGCCTGTCCACCAGACTTTGTACCCTGTCCAAGAGACTTTGTCCCCGGTCCAGCCTGCAGAGACTTTGTCCCCGGTCCAGCCTGCAGAGACTTTGTCCCCGGTCCAGCCTGCAGAGACTTTGACTCCGTTCCAGCCTACAGAGGCTTTGTCCCCGGTCAAGCCTGCAGAGACTTTATCCCTGGTCTAGCCTACAGAGACAATGCCCATAGATCCATCCAAAGGGTCGACGTCTCCAGTCCAAGAAGATGATGTCTTCCCCTCCTCTCAAGAGTTCCAGTCTCAAGAGTCTCCATACTCTCGGGAGTCTCCATCCTCTCAAGAGTCTTCGTCCCCGTCTACGTCCTCTCAAGATTCTCCAGTGCCCCATGTGTTTCAGTCTCCTGTGTCCTATCCTCGCCGCCTCCTCTGCCACAGACGCAGGCCCCCAAGAGCCTGTCGTCGCCGCCACCTCTGCCACAGACGCAGGCCCCCAAGAGCCCATCGTCGTGGCCTCCTCTGCCCTAGACACAGGCCCCGGGACCTTGCTGGTCCCTACCTCCTCCCCATCTGCCCCTCGGTCCCTCTTGGCCCTCCCTCCGGGTCCCCCTCCTCCCGCCCTGCTCTGTGTTCCTGTGGGCGTCTGGAAGCCGCCCTTTGTGGGGGTACTGTCACACCCTGTCCTGTCTCCCCATTTGGTTCAGCCTGTGTCTCTCTTGATTGCTCCCACCTGCCTCTCGTTTCCCAATCACCCAAGCTCCCAGCCCTCCTGTATTTAAACCCCTCCAGTTCTGTGTCTCTTGTTGCCTCATTGTTTCCATGTCCTGTGTCCTGTGATCATTTAAAACCTTTTAAGTTTTCCAGTTTGTCTGCCTGCCTGATCCCTCCCCAGTGTTTGGATCCTCACCTACGCTCCACTCACCAGCGCGTTGTGACAGTGAATTGGCCAAGAAACTTTTGCTTTAGTGGTCAGGTCCATACCTGATAACTGAAAAACTCTCTCCGGTTGTGTATCAGATCAAGCTCACCGAAGGAAACAAAGATCCCGTCAATAAGTGGGTCCACAGGAACCAAATCAAACCGCACAAGGGATCTGCTAATTTTGATGGTATTACAACCCATAACGCTGATGACCAAACTCAAATCGAATCAAAAGGGGGAGGTGAATTTTCCACTCTCACTCAGTTCTCTGTTTTAAGTCACACAAGTTCTGTTGAGTGTATGTGTGTGTGTGTGGATAGAATTCATCTCTAAACATAACATACAGACTTGGTTGACTCTGTTGTGGTCATACTGTGGGTGTTCTATGGTTACATGACTGAGTGCATAGCAGTTAACAGTGAGTAACTCTGTTGTGTTTGCTCCAAACTCAATTTCCTTTCAAGACGGCACTCACAAAGGGAAAAATAAATGAATAAATTTGAAAATAGCAATAACAAAAGCAAACATGATCAGATACATTCAAATATTTCTATTTAATGGTCTGTCAAACCATTCTAACAAAGGCCCTGACCAATGATGGGCAGTAACGTGTTAAAAGTAATGCATTACATTAATCCAATTACTTTTTTGAGTAACGGGTAAAGTAAGGGATTACAATGGCAAAAATATAATTACTGCCGTTACTTTGGTGAAAGCAGGCTGCGTTACTGTGTTACTCAGTTGAGTAGAGCGCATCTCCTGACGATGACGTCTAAACGTGTGCGCCGTCTGTGATAGAAAACAACAGACGAGAACAATGGAGCGTGACAGAGAGCATGTGCGTTCGCAGTTTGATGGATGGAAGTATCGCCACTACTTTCAGTTTGATTCTGTAATAAACGACAAAAAGATTAGTGTCCGCTGCACACTCTGCGTTGCAATGAAACTTATCTGCAGCGAAAAACTCAACTTCCAACCTTAGCAAGAACCTAGCTAACCAACATGGGAATGTGAAGCTCACCGAGAGCCCGACTGGCATCACAGCTGCAGCTGCTAAGGTGGATTCTACATCAGACGGCCCTACTGCTTGTAAACAGGTGAAAATAGATGTAAAATCCAACGGGCTTCGTGCCGCCGAACTGAAAATTTTGTTGCTGGCTATGTAGTGGAGGAGATGTTACCGATTTCTACTGTGGATTCTGAATCATTCCGACGCATCATAGACAAAATTCCGACTAAAAGTGGTGTCAAACTACCCCAGAGAAAGTCATTCTCAGAATACCTTGAGCGAGAATATGACATCATGAACTCCAATTTGAAGGCAACACTTGAAGAGGTAGATTTTGTTTCCATTACTGCTGACATTTGCACAGTGAATAACAAAAGTTTCTTGGGTGTAACAATTCACTGGATTAATTCCACTTTACAGCACAACAAGGCAGCCCTTGCATGTAAGAGGATTAAAGGCAGCCACACATTTAATGTGATTGGAGCAGAGATTGAAGAAATTCATTCCACATACGGTCTGCATGGCAAAGTTGTGGCCACAGTAACAGATAACGTATCCAACTTCGCCAAAGCATTCAGAGTGTATCAGTCCTGTGATTTGGAGTCTGAATCTGAAAAAGAGGATGATGAGGAGGAACCAACTTTTACAGATGTCATAAATGTTCTGTAATCCCCATCTACTGAAGGTCAGTTTAGCCTACCTCCACATTACAGATGTGCATCACACACCATTAACCTGATATTAACAAGTGATGTTGAGAAACATCTAAGCTCCAGTGCAGAAACCAAGAGTGTGTACAGGAGCAGCATGGCAAAGTGCTCTGCTCTTTGCAGTAAAGCAAGTCAATCAACATTAGCTGCTGAACAGGTGGAGGAAATCAGCCGCAGGAAGCTAATGGTACCTACATCCACAAGGTGGAATTCCCTGTATGAAGCAATTTCAAGAATCCTCACTATACCCTCAAATGAACTTAATCCATTGTGTGTAAAACTGGGAATCAAGCGCTTTACTGAAAAGGAGTATCAGTTCTTGAAAGAATACATCACTGTGATGAAGCCCCTGACAGTAGCTCTGGACATCTTGCAAGGAGATGAGTGCACTAATGGAGCTCTACTACCAACACTCACAAGCCTGATGTCAAAGACACTTGCCCTGAAAGACGACCTCTCTAAAATGACAGTCACCCTTCCAGATGTCATTGTCAAGGCAAGATTATAAATTAATATATGCATTGGATGGATTTAGTAATCTATTGTTTTATTTATATATTTTCAACACATTGCATGGAATATGAATGTTTTACTGCGTGTTAAGTAGTGTTTACAAATTTTAAAATGATAGAATAAAAAACCTAACCTAAAAACAATTACTATTGATGAACATTAATCATAATATCAACAAAAGATTAAAATAAAGTGGTCAGATTAAAAAAAAGAATCTCATTCAAATTATTATCACAATCTAAGAGAGAAAATAATTATAAATATAACATAATAAAATACATAAATTCTTAGATACATCTTATTGTATGTTACAGGCCATCGAAACTCGCTTTAATGCTGTTCTGGAGAGCCAAGAAGGACGTCTTGCAGTAGCCACCTGTCCAAAGTTTAAGCTGCGTTGGCTGAGAGATGAGTGTAGCTGAGTGCAGGTGAAGGAGCTTCTCACAGAGTGTCGTACAACTGCTGCTGCAACTGCTGACGTGCCCCAAGACTCCCTCCAGATGAGATGGACTTTTTTGACTTTGAGATCCAACCCAGAGAATCCTTCTCCATGGAAAATGAAGTAACTGACTATATAAGGTCAGGGCATGAGCTTGAGATTCTGAATCAGTTTCCAACTGTCAAAAAGATTTACAAGAAGTACAACACTCCAACTCCATCCAGTGCACCAGTGGAAAGGCTGTTTAGCGCAGGTGGATTGGTGCTTTCCCCGAAAAGAAACCGACTATCTGATATAGGGCTGGGCGATATGCCAAAAATAGAATATCCCGATTTTTCCAATATTTTATCACGATTTCGATTTTATCACGATTTTTTTATCCATGAATAGCATAACTTCAATTGCGTATTAAAGAAGAGAAACATTGAATAAATAAACATTTATTGATATTAGGGATAATCAGCACAGTGCTAACACACTTATATTTTAAACTCACACCAGAGATGATAAAAGCCCTGAGAGAAACAATTACAAAAATCAGTTTTTCTCGTTTTTCAAGTAACTTAACATAAATTAAAATCGTAAACATATTTAAAGTGCAAACATGTCAATTGCAAACGTATTGTGCAAACATTAACTTGTTCAAAATACCATGTAGCTCCCAGTTGCTCATGTAGTGGATAGTTAAGCTCAAATACGGCTCTGATGTGCGGCTGGACCAGAGATCGCTTGTGGTAGCAAAAAACTGCGCATTCTGAATATTTTCTGCAACAAGTCTCTAAATAAAGTAAAATTTTCCAGTGCAGATTGGAGACAACCCATAGAAGCACTGATTTGATCTCATTTCAGAGATAAATAGAACAGGTTAGATGCACCTAATAAATAAAATTACTAACAAACTCAGGATTCTTTCTTTGCTTCACTGTTCTGGAGCTGAAAATATCACTAATGCGGATCAAAGGAGATACACAGATGAATGCACCTCTTATTATTTGGAAACTACATTTACTGCAGCTGGCAGAGGCAGAGATTGTTTCTATTGACACACGGAGTTTACAGAATCATTTTAAATGTTAATAGGGGAAGACTGCAGGAGAGAGCGGTAAAATACAGGGGGTCCCAGCAAAAACAAGAAACTACGAGTCTCATGAAACCCGCTGGTTTTCCATCAGGCAGTCACGGGGCAGCTCCAGCGACCGAGCTCAGTCCGGTACCGACACCAGCTCGGCAGAGGGTGAACGAGCCGAGGCGGCGTCGTGCTCTGCTTAAGAAGCGGTGTTATTTTCCTGCTTCAGAAGAAGTGTCCAACGTGTTTTTACGCTTTCTCCGAGACATGTCACGTCGCTAAGTTGTTAGCGCCGCGCGCTAAGGAAACCCTGCGTTCCTCTTTGGAACAAAAACCTCGTTGTCGCTCAGCCGCGGCGAAGCCATGTTTGTTCACACACAAGTGGAAACAAGCGGGGCACTAATATATTACTATGACTCACTGATTGGTTAAGGGTCAAACAAAGGCGTGTCATTCGCCTGGGGTAAGTTCCCTTTTCATTCAGAGGCAGAAATTCAGCAGCAGAGCTGTGAATCGTGATAACACGGTCTCTCAAAAATGACAGACCGTCAGATGTGTAGATCGTAAAACGGTCTAAAATCGTCATATCGCACAGCCCTAATCTGATAGAAGATTTGAGAAGCTTCTGCTGATGCGATATAACCACTGCTTCACTCCAAAAGAAAACAAAACATCTGGTACATTTTAGGTTAGTCATAATTTTAGACTGGGCCCAAATGTAGCATGGAACAAATTTTTTTTTTGGGGGGTGTAATTAGTATTACTCGTCCTCTTTGCACTTCAGCAACTTCTAAAAAAATACTGTATGGAAGAAACTTGAATTTTATTTATTTATTTTTATTTTTGGCAAGGTTTTAGTTGGATCTGCTTTAAAAGGTGGGTGTAAATGCTACAAAAATATTTTACTATTTTTTTTTTATGGAAGAATATGCGGAAAGAGACAGTGGAATGTGCAGAAAACAATTTTTTATGTTTTAAAAAACATTGCTTTGACTGTTTTGGAGTCAGTTACATTTACAGGTTTTTGCTTGATAGTCATAAGTCATTAAGTGAAAACATAATTGAAAATTATATATTTTTGGTTAGCCATATACACTGAGACTAAGTCTAAATGTAGCATGAAACTGAATTTTCTGTTTTGGTTGTTATGTCATTACTCTAAGTTCCACTTCACCAACTTCTAAAAAATTGTTAAATGGAATTGTGTATTTTTATTTTATTTTTGTTGTATTTCACTTGAATTTACTCTAAGTTTAAACACTGAGAAAGTTAGTCATTTTAAATGCAGGTATGCGCAGAAATATAAGAAAAAAAACTTGATTTATCTCTCTGAAATTGTGGTGAAATGTGCAATAAACAGGTTTATATATTAAACAAATTTCTTTGACTGTATCAGAGCCGGTTGCATTCATTTATAAACATTGCATGAAGAAAAAACAAAATAAAGGACAAAGTTAAAACCAATTAAAAACATTTTAAGAACAGACTGTTTCATGATTTAATTTTATATGATGGAATATACTTATAGCCTAGTCAGGTTGTTTCATATTTTCACAAAGTAACTAAGTAATTAAGTAACTAATTACCTTTGAAAATAAGTAATCAGTAAAGAAACAGGATTACTTTTTTGGGGAAGTAATCAGTAATTAGTAATTAATTACATTCTTTCGTTCTTTTTTAAACACAGAAACAGTTTTGTTTACCTGTTTGTAGCTACAGTTTCGCCGA
Source organism: Nothobranchius furzeri (assembly GCF_043380555.1). Lineage (NCBI taxonomy): Eukaryota > Metazoa > Chordata > Actinopteri > Cyprinodontiformes > Nothobranchiidae > Nothobranchius > Nothobranchius furzeri. The sequence continues at coordinate 42,311,325 of NC_091743.1, forward strand.
CGGCTGCCGGCTTCTTCAGGCTGACGCTGATGGTCAGCGTCAGCCTGAAGAAGCCGGCAGCCGTCGGCGAAACTGTAGCTACAAACAGGTAAACAAAACTGTTTCTGTGTTTAAAAAAGAACGAAAGAATGGATTTAGAAAGACACAGCAAGAACACACCTAAGATGTTCAATAGTAATTAATTACTTTTTCCAAGTAACTTGACCAACACTGGCCCTGACACTGATTCAGTTTAAGCTGAGACAAAATACTTTTTTCAGTCTGTGTTTGTGCATACATGTGTGGGTTGAACCATTCTACATAAAATAACTGATTTATACTTGGAATCTGTCATCTGTGCTTACTTCAAAGTCCAAAGTTTACTTTTTGAAAGACTTTAGCCTCCTATAAAGATGCAGTCTGCAACTTCATTTCAATGTATTTTATATACAAATGTGGACATTCCAAAATCTGAAATGTATGTAAGGTACAACATGGGATAAAAAGCTGTTAATGTGTTTTTCTATCCCTCAAGAGTTTCTACATTTCCTTGTTCAAAATTCATAAGTGAAGCACAAGTAGATACGCAAAAATGTTCTCCCGGAGGATCGTCATGCCCCGGGAGCGCTCCAAGCATTCAGGAGAAATTTGCTTTTTGAAAGGTTATTTTGATAGACATCGTGCTTTGTTAGACAACTCAAGTGACAGCGTGGAGGAGAGAAGGTAGGTGACAAGCCGCAAAAGTTCCAGACAGGATTCAAGCATCGACAGGGCGGACGTGTCTTCGGTGGCACCTGTGGTTTTCTCTCCTACGTTTTCCACAATATAATCACCCTTATTCCAGTCAGCTCACACAGGCCTCCCTTTTGGGGCACAATCAACAACTTTGCAACAAATCCAGAGTGCACAAGCTGGATGCTTAACAATCACCTGGTGCTAAAACAGTCAAACACTGACATGGGCAACAGAAACAGTGCAGTGTTGTCTTTCTGGACAAAAGAAAAGATGATATCCACCTTCAGATTTAAAATTTCAAAAGCACAAATCACACAGACCCAACGTGTTTACCTAAAAGTTCTTCTGTGTTATCCAGTTAGTATTTCGTTCATTTGATTGCAGGTATGCTAACCTTTAAGAAATAATTCGACTTAACTGCACATGACAAGTTTTTTATAATCAGAGCAACACTTCATTACATTTATCTACTTAGACCTCCCAAGTTTTATCTTTATTAAAATGACTTTTTTCTCCACCGCTAAAATAGAAATGAAAAGACACAGATGTGCAAATGTGAGAATAAATGCTGATTGTTTCCTGAGTTCTGTGTAAATGACAAAGACAAAGAAAGTGTTGAGATGCCTTATCTTGTTGGATGTCTAAAAACAGACACAAGTGATAGACTTATCAGAAATGAGCTACCACTGTCAGGAAGAGGAAGTAACCATGTGATAAGGCATCTTGACACTTTCTTTGTCTTTGTTTAACTGAGTTCTGAGGTCAGGTTCCTGCTTACTTTAAGAATGCTGTAATCCACCCGCTTCTTAAAAAACCCGAGCCTTGACCCCTCTCTCCATAGCAGCTTCAGACCCATCTCTAAACTTCCGTTCATCTCCAAGATCTTGGAAAAGGTTGTGGCTAAACAACTCACAGCTGCTCTTGATGAACATAACATCTACAGTATGATTGCTTCCAGTCAGGTTTTCGTCGAGCTCATTCTACTGAAACAGCTCTTCTTAGGGTCTCTAATGACCTTCTGACTCACAGTGATGCAGGGGACTGTTCTGTTCTGGTCCTGCTGGACCTGACTGCAGCCTTTGACACTGTTGACCATCACCTGCTACTGGAGGGGCTGAGAGACTGGGTAGGCCTATCAGGAACTGCTTTGGAGTGGTTCTCCTCTTATCTTTCTGAGCGCTCCTTTTCTGTGGCCATCTCCAAGTTTAGGTCCTCCACCACCTCTCTTACCCATGGTGTCCCACAAGGTTCTGTGCTGGGCCTCTGCTCTTCCTCCTCTATCTGCTTCCTCTTCAGCACATCCTGAGCTCCTTCAAAGGAATCTCCTACCATCTTTATGCAGATGACATCCAACTGTACATCTCCTTTAAGCCCCATGAGATGTCTAAGCTGCAGCTGTTACACACCTGCTTAGATTCTATCAAAGCCTGGATGGCTGGGAGCTTTCTACAGCTGAATGAAGATAAGACTGAGATTCTCATCTGTGCCCCAGACGCGCTGGTTCCCAAAGTCAGAGACTCTCTTGGTCAGCTTGCTATTCACACCAAATCTTCCGTCAGGAATCTTGTGGGCCATTCCCATCTGTACCGGGTCGGCCCGGGCCGGGTAGCCCCAGTTGGCCCCAGCCTGGCCCGGTTGATTCCACACATCCTTGCCTTCAGCCCATGTGGGCTGATTCTACCCACCAATCAGAGGCTTGCTCTAATGGAAGGTGTGAATTTGCTGTCAGCAGTGGGTGTGTTGGCCCTGGTCGGCCTGAAGCAGACCCCCTCGAGAAGAGGGCTGAGAATGAGCCTTGGTTGGCCCGGAAAAATACCAGGCCACCCAGATATGTAAACAACCTACGCTACCCGGCCCGGGCCGACCCAGATGGGAATGGCCCATTAGTGTGACCTTTGACCCAGCTCTCACCCTGGATTCTCATGTCAGTTATCTTGTTCGCTCTTCCTTCTTCCATCTCAGGAACACTGCAAAGCTGAGTCCCATTCTGTCTCGCTCTGAACATGAGATAGTTATCCACACCTTCATCTCCTCACGCTTAGACTACTGTAACTCTCTTTTTGCGTGTCTGAGCAGAACCTCCCTGAACCGTCTACAGGTGGTTCAGAATGCCTGTGCTCGGCTTCTGACCAAGTCCTCCAAACACACCTACATCACCCCGCTTCTCCTCCAGCTTCACTGGCTGCCAGTCAACTTCAGGGTTCATTTCAAGATCCTGGTTCTGGTCTATAGGGCCTTACATGGACAAGCACCATCTTACATTGGTGATCTTCTTAGTCCCTACACCCCCAGCAGGTCCCTGAGGTCCAGTGATCAAAGCCTACTGGTTGTGCAGCACCAGGCTAAAAACCAAAGGTGACAGATCATTTGCTGCTGTGGCCCCCAGACTCTGGAACTCTGTCCCCCCGAGCCTGAGATCAGTGGACTCAGTGGTCTCCTTTAAAAAGCACCTGAAAACTCACTTGCTCAGGTTGGCTCTTGTGTGACCTTCATCACCCTCTCTTTGTTCTGCTCTCCCTACCTGTTCCACCTTCCTCAGGATTCACTGATTTCACTCTCTCTCTTTCTTTACATTTTTAATCATAATTGTCTATTTTTGCTCATTTTCACTTTCTAAATTATTTTCAATATTTTTACATTTTTTTATTTTTGTGAAGCGCCTTGTGATTTTTATCTTGAGAGGCGCTATAGAAAAGATTTTTTCTTCTTCTTTTTCTGTGTAAATGACAATCAGCATTTATTGCCACATTTGCACATCTGTGTTTTTTCATTTCTACTTTAGGGGTGGAGAAAAGGTGTTATCTTTTGTCATTTTAATAAAGATAAAACTTGGGAATTCTAATGAGATGCCTGACTATATTCGCTTATTGTTATGTAATTATTGTATTCTCACAATGCTGAGATTGACAAACTTTCCAATTTGTAACGAGGTTGGAGTGGTTCAATTATTCCCGACCAGAATAGGCACAAAAACCATCTGATGGTATTCTCATTTTCACACAAGATGAATTGGCTTCCACCAATCTTATTCATAGAAGTCCCCAGTGGGGAAAGGCAATGCTAGGCAGCTTTATTTGTATAGCACATTATATACACATGTGAACATGTGTATGAAATGGTCAATAGCATGGACATTAAAATCAACGTGACAGCACAACTAAATTAAACACAAATTAATTTTGTTTTAAGAGTAATAAAAAGATAGATAAAGGGTGAGCAGTTACAGTGCAGGACGTGCAGTACAAGAAAGAGTCATTTAAAGACTGATGACAACCTGATTAAATTGGGCATCTCATTAATGTCAGTTTGAATTTAAAATGTGTGGAATGTAAAAGATAAAATGCTAGCTGCATGAATTTTAGGTGGAGTATCATCAATCCCTGAAGACCCATACGATTAATAGGTCTTATTAAGCCTTCAACCGACTTATGAGTTTGTTTTTTGGTGGACAAGATCACCCTCATTAGACCTCATGTCACAAAGTGAGTTGGTCTAGAGGACATCAACAATATCGTTCCAGGTATGAAACCTTTCTGGTTGTCCTCTAGAACCTCTTTTCTCAAAGAGTGCTAATTGGGATTCTGCTTGTGGTTGGCCCTTTTGTTGTCTACATGATAAATCTAATTTTATCATATGGGGTTGTTCCTACCTTATTTAAGCATGCTTTCGTACATTTACTGTTAGCTTTGCAGTATCCATGGAGAGCTGCTCATCTTCACTGACGCCTCTACCCTGGGGTGTCCCTCAGGACTCGATCCTAGGGCCTATGCTCTTCACAATATATATTCTTCCACTGACCTTGATTTTCACCCACTTTTAGGTGAACTATCACATTTATGCTAACAACTGCAAAATTAATTAGCTGTTACACCATCTAATACCCTTCAGACTCTATTGGACTGCCTCTCAGAAATCAAAATCTGGTTTTCAGCTAAATTCTTACACTTAAACGACAATAAAACTGAGACAACTATATTTTACCTAAGAAACTGTAACATTCGCTTGATTTGTCTGCTGCTTTAGATTCCGGTCCTGTGTACCACGCAGCCTAGGCATCCAGCTGGATGCGGAGCTGACTTTAGCATTCTGAATAACCTTTTTGTATGACTATTTCTGACTATAATTGGCCACTCTGAGTGTTTTTTGCAGACTGAACATGAAAATAGTCTCCTACACCCATCTCCTGCATTAGCTTCTGATGGAAAATAGACGGTGAAGCACTAGGATTTGAAAATCCTGACAGATCTATGTCACACTGTCATTTAACATTCATGGACTCACCCATCTTGAGTCACGACAGAAAAGGCAGAAATAAAAGTCAAGGTGATCGCTTTTTCCAGGCTGTTGCAGCCTGACTTTGGAATGATCTTCATTTATCCTTACATAGTATTGATAGTCTGGACACCATAAAAAACAGCTGAAGACCCTTTAATTTAAAACTGCTTTTATCTAAATCTTTTTAACTGAAATTTGTAATTTCATTTGTTTTATGATATTTTATAATCTTCTAACTTAGTTTTTCTGATTTTATTTTATTTCTGTTTTGTTAAAGATCATTATGATTGTGACATGACTTGTTTTCTTTGTGGAGATAAAACATCCATGTTGATAAAACAAGCTTTTAACAGTGAGGTGCTAATTTAATTCATGACAATAGAGCTTGTTAAACATGCAACAATGTGATAATTCAATACTTATAATTTATAAATGACCATTAAAATATAAAAAATGGAATTAAAATGAGACATTTGGGAGCACAAATAACTTGTTAAACACAATGTTTATTAGAATAATTGTAGGCAGACAGGACACAGAACTGGATGGAGGTTCTTGGTCATCGAAGGATGGCTGAAGGCTTTCCAGGAACAGGAGATGTGGTGTTGTCTCTTCTCTCTCTATTCTGCCAGATGAGCTGATAGGTTACAGGTGTGTGAAGACATCCTCATGCTGTCATAACCATCAGTTATCAGAGTTATCAGGTGATCAGCCAGGCTAATGATGAGATGAAGAAAGAAAACAAATCCAGGACAGTGTACAGTAATAATAATAATAAGCCAGCAGCCGCACAGCAGACAATCGCCGCTGCGATCTGAGATGTGCAGAGCTTCCGCTTGGGAGAACCGGGTGGAAAGGTTTCCATCCCAGAGCTCTACAAGCCGGCAGCCTGTGCAGCAGTCAGGAGCCGCGATCAGACAGAGATGTGCCGAGCTGCTGGGAGGGTAGAACGGGTGGAAAACATCGGTCTCCCGAGAGCTCTACAAGCCGAGAGTCGGAACCCAGCTCCACCAACATGTTATATTTCAACCCATTTTCTAAAGTGCAGCATTAAGTTAAATGCACTGGGTTTACCCTATTACATTAAAATTTCATGGTTAAACAGTACATGTTAAAATCTAAGCTCAGCTCGGCAGTGACCTAAAATACATAAATATAATTTTACTTACCGAAAAAAATGAAGTGCAGACTCCTTGGACGCTCTATTAGTGCAATTAATGCCACAGCAAGTCATTTTGTCCAACAGTTGCACAAAAAATATCCAAAAAATAATACACAAACACAGAGACTCAAAATCCCCGAACAGTTTCCAGGTCAGACCTAGGCTCTACTGAGGCCTTTCCCCGGAGCTGGCTCTGTGGTCACGTGGGTCTGATGCTCATTAATTATATAGAATTTTAGGCTTTTAATACACTTAAACAGAAGAGTGGGAAAAAAACTTACCCCCCTCAGAGTTGTCATGAGTGTAAACTAGATTATTTAAACCAAAAACATGTTTTGGTACCAGGCTGTAAACATGTTTATTTCTGCTGTGAAATTGGTATTTTTAACATGGGAGTCAATGAGGATTTGCTTGCTTCTGACACCAGCCCTCAGCGGATGAGGGCGGAACTGCAATTTATTTCACTTCTGCGTTGGCCTCAATTTTTCACCCGCATTGTGGGGGCTTGGTCACCACCAAGTGTCACAGGACCAGAATCAGTCACTTCCTTCATAATGTCATGATGTAATCTAGCTCCAAGCTCGCAGCAGCAACACACGTGTAGCAATAAGCTATGAAACAAAAACATAGAAGATGTTAAAACTTAAAGGCTGTAATGAAGATTACATGATGATTAAAAACTGCTCACCTTTACTACACCTGCAAGGCTTCATGTTAGTCTGGACCATTTGTAGCTGCAATAATCAGTCTGACAGCAGATTACTTGGGTTCATTTAGCCTGAAAACAAAATTATATATAACATCAGAGTGTTGTGGGAGGTAGCTTCCAGAGATGATGACAAACATGTGGAAAGCAGAGCAAGGATGGAGCTACAGGTTTTTCTGTTACATCAGGAGGCCCTGAGGTAAAATGGGATGTTGGTGAGTCTGGGAAGCTACTCCTCTCCAGTGATGACCTGCCAGGCTGAGACGTAAGAAAAAAAAAAACAGAAAACAGAGCACAATATTATTATTTAGAATGTTTTTACCTGGATCAGTTCATAGAGCTTGTCCTGTCATTCAGATGGAAGCTGCTCAGAAGCTCTCCACCACATCTGGGTCTGTTCAGGAGTGTAGAAGCTGCTCTGGGTGAAATTCCCATCATGGTCCCAATGTCAGACACACAGCTGTTGGGAGGCTATGTGAAATATAAAAAAACAACAAATATATTTATAGTTGTTTTTAAGAGCAGCAACACACGTGTAGCAATTGGATAAAATAATGACATAATGTTAAAACTAGAAGGTAAAGAAAGACAGATGGTTAAAAATAACTCACTTAAGGCTCTAGTCTGGACCGGTGCAGGCTGGAGGACTGCATCAGTCTGACAGCAGATTTATTGTGCAGATTTAGCCAGAAAAAAATATTAACATCACATTGTTGTGGGAGTTTAGTAACTTAGATCGTGTACAAAACAAGCTGGCTAATATATGTGCTTTATATCACGGCTGGCGAGTGATCTGGCTGCTCTCAGAGTTAACTCAGGGTCCAGAATCAGACATGTTCTCATGAGAACCGGGCACAGCACCAGCTCAGAGCCGGGTCAGGTCTTCTTCAGGAGGAGCTATTCCTCAGTGTCCCTCCTGTGTTTCTCTGCATCAGCGCTGAGATTACTAACTGGCAGAAAAACTCAACCCGAACTCGTCTGTGACATTCTCTCTCTCTCTCTCTCTCTCTCTCTCTCTCTCTCTCTCTCTCTCTCTCTCTCTCTCTCACACACACACACATGCTTCGAGCCTGTGGCAGTGTGGACTGATAATAGCTAAATTACACAAACCATGTCCATGTCTCTGACTTTGCGTTTATAAATATAGCAGCAAGATTACTTGTAGGGACTGATCTTTAGAAGCTGTTAAAAGCAATTATTTAGCTTACACACCTCAAATTGGGCCCAAAATCTCCACTTTGGGGAAGTGGCAGTCGGCGGGATCTGGCTAATTACTGGAGCGGCTTGGACTAATTTGTGAAATGCTCTTCAAACCAGCATAACCCGATTCAAACTCCAACTAGTTGGTGACAGATTCACATGTAAAAAACACTAAACTACAAAATCAAACAGCCAAGCTACTGGAACTAAATAATTATAATACTAGAAGCTTTGCAACGGACCGGATCCTGCGGATGTGAGCAACATTATTGTAACCCTTTCACCACCCGGCTCTATATAATATGGTGTTAACTTTTGAGCATACATGCCCTTTAATCTCAAATTACGGTAATGGCGAAAGAGACATTCCAATGTATAGAAACTGTGTCTAGAAGTTTAACTTTGATACCCGAGAGGTTTCCCAAAGCAAAACAACAATATGTGGTAAAGCACTATTTTTTTCAGTGTACAACTGGCTAAATAAAAACACTCAACACACAATAACACATATTTGAAGTTTCTGTATTAATCAAATGAGAATGATAAGCACAAAAACCAGTTCCAAATTACAGTAAGTTAACCTGTGTTTAGTTTTCTCTTAGAGTTTTTAGACGTTTTAGAGTGCGCTCTTTATGTTTTATGCAAGCTTGCCTTTAAGTTTGGTGTCGCGCGATGGAGCTCGTATCCTTTAATTGAAACATTAATCCTACCAGTCTGAGGTATTCCCTGGTCCCCACAATCACAGAAAACACAACGCCGGGTCCCAACTTCCCCGGCTCTCTTCCCACAAGGCAGGTGAGTGGCTGGATCCGTACGTCACACTCCTCCCGTGCGGCTCTCCACAAGACAAATCCTCCGACAGCTGCAGCGGAACTTTAGTGTAGCTTAGCTCCTCCGACCGCCACTGAAACCAGTTGAAACTCGCTCCTCCGCCAGAAACATCGGCCACGAACTCTTCCGCGATCCTCTGGCGTAAAGAACAATCGTCCAGGCTGGATAAGACTCAGCACCTAGCCTTTTATTTCTCTTCGACCTCCTCTGGTCTCAGTGCACGGCCATCAGACTCCTCTCTTTCGCGCGTCTTCCCTCTCTCCTCTCGTTCCCTCGTTGGCCCACATCTCGCGAGAAAATCATAAATAGCCAGAAATTAAACACCTGGGTTTTAGTTTACAAACAATCATAACAATCACATGGATTTCCTAGTTTCTTTTTTTTTCTTCCGTGTTTAACCTTTCTGTGGAGCAATGAAATTATCTAATAACAAAATGAAATGTATTCAATGCTTCAGAGCATATTAACTATGAAAATATGTTGCATATTTATGACTACAAAAAAATTACCAAATAATCAGGTTATTACATTATCAAAAAATGTTCTCAGAAAAATCAGATTTTCCAGCAGTCACTGAAGTAAGGTTCAATCTGCACAAGTCACCAGTTCATCATAGTGACAGATACATGTGTAATCACTTGTGATGATGGGATTTGTGATTCTTTGAAGTTAGCCTTTCATGCAATGTTTACCTAAATGACCCCCCACCCCCACCACCCACCCATACACACGTTGCATCCTTTTTTCCTTAATAAATATCAAGGAAGCTGCAGAGCAGGTGTGCTGCTTAACCACAATGCATTATTTTAGCATACTACTGCGGGAAGTTTTATTTTGAAAATTTACCATAATTTGCCATAAATACAACGTGACAGTAACTGGAATTTAAAGAGTGATTTAATACTCATTTTTCAGCTACAAAAGGTGAATGGACAAACATCTTAGAGTCATCACCAAATGATAATGAAGCTTTTATCCAACTTCACACTTTAAGGATGCAAATTTAATGTGTATCAAATTGTTCTCTGATATGCGAGAGAAAACAAATTCAGTTAGACTTTTAAGCATTTTATTTTAAATTAAAGCACTTGTAAAATAATAAAAAATATATTAAAATGCTGGAATTTTCAATAATTCCAAAACACACAAACAAAAATGAAAGCAAATAAAACAAAAAGCAGTACTTTGCAATGGATTAGTAGATTGATTGATTCAGTCATTCTTCCCCAAGTTTGACAGAAACCAAGACTGACTATGGTCACAAACAGCAACAAGCAGACACCTGAAGTGGTCGAAATCAGAATAAAACTATACCATTATAACTTTATTTATGTTTTTTTCTTCTGCCATAGGCACAGATCAAGTAGATTTATGGCTTTTGGCTCAGTTCCTTGTTGTTCAGTCAGCTGTGGCATTCTGCAGACATTTGAGACAAATGACACCACGGGCCCTCTGCCACACAATTTTCAGGTTTGGACACAAGACCATCTCTGCCTGACTTAAGGCAAAGCCCTGATGATTTTGAATTGGAAGTCAGATGAAATCCTGTTTCACTGGTCTGTGTTTTCCAGTAGTAAACAGGCAGAAGCACAGGAAATTAAAAATCTGTACCACGGTTTCTTTTTCCTACAAGATAAGATTATGAAGCTTTAACTTCTGATTGTTTTGAGGTTTTCATACCTTAAAGACAAGATAATAAAAACAATTGTGGATATTTCTGAAGGAGACATAGATAAAACAAATTTGTCCCAAATGTGATAAAGCAGCAATGTTTCATTTTGGCAGTTGCATTGGTGTAAAGCAGCTGAGGAGGTGTTGATATGGTTGAACTAACTCTGTGTTTTATTACGTACTTGGTCATTTGTTCTCCTTCAGTATTGTAATGAATAATAACCATATTGTAAGCTCTTGTTTTGTTGATATGCTGAGTAAGCCTTGCTTGCGAATGCTTTGTCTCCAATATTTTATAACATGCACATTGAGTGTGCACTGTCAGAAGACGTAAACCACTAGATAGATTTCAGCTCTGTTATACAGTAAACAGGAAATCTTTTAGCCTCTCTTGCTTGTGTACAAGATCACCTGTGAGCAGACAGACTCTTCTCTTGTGCTGAACATGTTGACAGGAAGTGGCGTGGCCTGCGATCTGGATCCGATGGGATGGTGTTTCCTGAGGGCAATGGTTCTACACATCACTGACAATTCCCCCATGTAGAATTTACTATAGATGCTCCGGGTTCATTTCTTCTCAGCAACTGTAGCTGTGTTGATTTGTAGGGAGGGTTTTCTTTTCTCTCCAACACATTTTACGACTTTTTCTGTGTTCCCAATGAGATCACATGAAAACAAGTCATGCCACAATAACTCTGATGGATGTCGTTTCCCACTCCAGTCAGCGGTTTTACAGAAAGTTGGACCTAAAGATTTAAAGGACCCATATCTTGCTATTTTAAATGTTTTAGGCATGAGATATGATTAAATATTAACATTGGCACTATTGAGATGCCATCCATCCATCTTCATTAGCTTATCTGGAGATGGGCTGTGGGGGCAGCAGCCTAAGCAGAGGCCCAGACTTCCTTCTCCCCAGCTACTTTGACCAGCTCGTCCAGGGGAGTCCGAAGATGTTCCCTGGCCAGCTGAGAGACAAAGTCCCTTCGGCGTGTCCTGGGTCTTCCTTTTGCGTGTCCTCCCAGTTGGACGTGCCCAGAACACCTCACCAGGGAGGCGTCCAGGAGGCATCCTGACCAGATGCCCTAGCCATTTTAACTGGCTCCTCTCGATGTGGAGAAGCAGTGGTTCTACTCTGAGTCCCCTTCTCATCCTTTCTCTAAGGAAGAGCCTAGCCAAAAACTCATTTTGGCTAGCCTAGTGAACTAGACCAAATTCTTGCTTTGCAAAGTTTGGTCTAGGCACGCTCCATTGGAACCTCAGCAGCTCCTACCAGGACTCTGGCTAGCCAATCACAGCTCTCTAGAGGGGTTTCAAACACATAAAGAGCTGTGATTGGTCCATAGTGGTGGGCCAATCATAGTGCTCTATCTGCTTAGTGAACAAATCACAGAGCTTTATCCGCTTTGTGGGTCAATCAGGGCACTCTATATGCCTGGTGGGTGGGATGATGCAACAGAGTGAAACAAGAGTATGTCACATTCATTGTCCAGTGGAATGTGGAGATCATTTGAAAGACAACGGTAGAACCCGCCCCACAACCGAGAGCGGTCAATGGAGCATGGCCAGACTAAATAATACATTTATTTAGTCTGGCTTGCCAGGCTACATTTTGGCTGCTTCCATCTGCGATCTCATTCTTTTGGTCACTGCTCAAAGCTCGTGACCATAGGTGAGGGTAGGAATGTGGATTAACTTGGAAATCTATTGAGATGCAATTTATCTTAAATACAGCTTATTTGAGTCAGCCTGAATTTACACCCAGATATTAAACAGGCTACTTCACTGTAGCTCAGCCCACACATGCTCCGACAAAATGCACCTACAAAAGGGTCTTAGGCACAGGTGCTAATGTATGGGCTTCAGTGGTCCAGTGTTTAAAGTACTTCCCTTTTGTCTTGTTTTTCCGTATGCTAATGACGGTTAGACTCCCAGTGTCTGCAGTAATTTATTCATCCAGCAAGTAGATTCTGGATTAGTAGGAGGTTTGGTGGGTTGAAGATGGAGGAGGAGTGGAGGTCTTACTGTGCTGCTTGGGAGATGGTACGAGGGGAGGTCGGTTAGGTCTGAGGTGGCAGGATCCAAGAATCCAGTGGGGTTGAGATAAGCGTTCCAGAGAGGGGTGGATGAGCGGTGGTAAATGGGACTTAGGGGGAGGAAGATGCAGGCTGGAGAGAGGTCCAGGGGTATGGCCATAGGCGTCATTTTAACCGGGGACGCCGGAGACATGTCCCCGGCAAAATTTGTGATTGGCAGCTGTGCCCCCCCCCCCCCCCCACACACACACACACACTTTCAAAAACGCCTGCAGGTGAGGATTTTTGTTTTACCAGCTCAGATCTTATACCAGGGGTCGGCAACCTATTCCCATCAAAGAGCCATTATTACCCGTTTACAACGGTAATTTTGGATGGACCTTAATAAGCAGTGACTTAAGTGAAGCAGGCAGGTCGCGCTAGAAAATTTAGTTTAAAAAGATGTCATAAATGTGTTCCCCCGTCATTTTAATTTATAAAATATGAAGTAAAAACTCACAATTTAATTTTCATTCATTTCTCATTAATATTTAGTCTACACCCGTGCGTTAAGTGGACCATCTTCCAGTAAACGCAAAGCGTCCCGCCCACCTCTCCAAATGCGTAAAATGTGCATCAGCCGCTAGTTAGGCGCGTCGCGCGCTCCATCAGCTACGTCAGCCCAGAAAAGAGCAGAGCAAATAGAAAAAGAATAGAGGATAATTGTGTCTGGATGTGGATGGAGATTACATTTTACAGCAGCCTGATCATCATTTAAACACGTAAACCATCACCTGTCTTCTAGTCCATGCTATCAGCATTATTTTAATTGGTGTGTGTGTGTGTGTGTGTGTGTGTGCGTGTGTGTGTGTGTGTGTGTGTGTGTGTGTGTGTGTGTGTGTGTGTGTGTGTGTGTGTGTGTGTGTGTTTGTTTTCCACTTCAAACACTGGTCTAACCAACCAGACCAGCGTGTCCAGTAACACATTAATGTTACGATTAAACAGTTTCCCTTCATGTAGGAACATTTCACCTGCCGTGGCCCGGCCACTTCTGCTCCACATAAACTTTGTGCGTGATCAAACGTCTCTACGCGTCATGCGTCTCCATATTAGAGACGGGAACAAGCGCTGTTCAGCCAAAGTTTCATAATTTCATAAAAAGAACATTTTTCCAAGTGACACATCCCTCAGAGAGACCGGGTTTCCAGACTGTTTCAGTGGGAGGAAATCTTATCGCATACGCCGTGGTTCTGCACTGCGCTGTGAACCCCAGATCTTCAGATCACTGTCCACCGTGGGCGCTCCGAGCCACGCTGAACACAGTGTCCAGTATAAAGCTCTGATGTTCTGATGGGAATATTTTACCTCCGCGATGTGCGTTAACGATTAAAATTTCAGCTCATCCATGCGCATCAGTGTGCGTCGGGGTAATTCTTTCAAACCAAGCAACATCCTTGAGTTCATCTGTCAAAATAAACAGTCAAATGGAAATATCTGTAACCTGCTGTTTAACTGTTTTGCCTTCCTGTGAAGATTGTTGCAAAGAGAAACAATTAAACTTGATTAACCCCAGAGCCACCCAGAGAACCAGAGCGCATGCGGGAAGATTCCTCCCACTGAAGCGAGTGTTTTCCAAACCCTGTCTCTCAGAGAGACTTGTCACTTAGAAAATGTTCCCTGATTATGAAACTTTGGCTGAATAGCGCTTGTTCCTGTCTCCAATGTGGCGACACATCCAGGAGCCGTCTGAGGAGAATCCCAGAATCTCACATCCTCTTCAGCTCATAAAGTGCCTATATTATTACGCACAAGCGTGACCCGTCAACCCGGTCTCACAGTAAGACCGGGTTGGACATGTTCAGGTTTAGGCAGACAATCTTTACATTTAGAATTGGCATACAGGTGTAAAATTAATGCAGTAAAATATAAAGCATTTTATTTAAATATCCATTCATTATTTTACAAGCACAGAGAGCCGCATCAGATGGATGGAAGAGCCGCATGCGGCTCCAGAGCCGCGGATTGCCGACCCCTGTGCTAGCCTACTTTATTGTCCCCAGCAATTTTTAAACCCCACTCAAGTGTATGGTTATTGTCCCCAGCAATTCTGAAAACAAACTGACGCCCTTGGGTATGGCTGAATGTGTGAAGTTGAGCTGGAGCTGAGGAGCAAACGTCAGGTAGGGTAATCAATAATATGACAAGACTAGAGTTTCCTGGCAGGACAATATCCAACTGGAGATACCCGTGTGGAGATGGGGGGAGCTGCTGACGTCAACTGAGGCTATAGTCGGACGGTGGAAGGAATACTTTGAGGAGCTCCTCAATCCCACCAATGCGCATTCCGAGGAGGAACCAGAGCTGGGAGGCCTGGGGATGGACTGTCCGATCTCGGGGGCAGAAGTTGCTGAGGTAGTCAAACAACTACATAGCGGCGGAGCCCCAGGGGCGGATGAGGTTCGTCCTGGGTATCTCAAGGCTATGGATGTTGTAGGGCTGTCATGGTTGACACGTCTCTACAACATTGCGTGGTCATCGAGGGCAGTTCCTAGGGAGTGGCAGACCGGGGTGGTGGTCCCCATCTTTAAGAAGGGTGACCTGAGGGTGTGTTCCAACTATAGGGGGATCACACTCCTCAGCCTCCCTGGAAAGGTCTACTCCAAGGTACTGGAGAGGAGGGTCCGATCGATAGTTGAATCTCAGATAGAGGAGGAGCAATGTGGTTTTCGTCCTGGCCGTGGAACTGTGGACCAGCTCTATACCCTTGCAAGGGTGATGGAGGGGGCATGGGAGTTTGCCCAACCAATCCACATGTGCTTTGTGGATTTGGAGAAGGCTTATGACCGTGTCCCCAGGGGCACCCTGTGGGGGACGCTCCAGGAGTATGGGGTGGGTGGCTTTCTGTTAAGGGCCATTCAGTCCCTTTACCAGAGGAGCGTGAGTTTGGTCCGCATAGCCCGTAGTAAGTCGGACCTGTTCCCAGTGAGGGTTGGACTCCGCCAGGGCTGCCCTTTGTCACCGGTTCTGTTCATCACTTTTATGGACAGAACTTCTAGACGCAGCCGTGGTGTGGAGTGTGTCGAGTTTGGTGGCAGGAGAATCTCGTCTCTGCTTTTTGCGGATGATGTGGTTCTCCTAGCTTCATCCAGCTCTGACCTTCAGCTCTTGCTGGGTAGGTTCGCGGCCGAATGTCAAGCGGCTGGGATGAGGATCAGCACCTCCAAATCTGAGACCATGGTTCTCGACCGGAAAAGGGTGGCTTGCCACCTCCGGGTTGGGGGAGAGGTCCTACCTCAAGTGGAGGAGCTTAAGTATCTCGGGGTCTTGTTCACGAGTGAGGGTAGGAGGGATCGGGAGATCGACAGGCGGATTGGTTCGGCGTCTGCAGTGATGCGGACGCCGAGCCGATCTGTCGTGGGGAAGAGGGAGCTGAGCCAGAAAGCCAGGCTCTCGATTTACCGGTCGATCTACGTCCCAATCCTCACCTATGGTCATGAGCTTTGGGTAATGACCGAAAGAACGAGATCGCGGATACAAGCGGCCGAAATGAGTTTCCTCCGTAGGGTGGCCGGGCTCAGCCTTAGAGATAGGGTGAGGAGCTCGGACATTCGGGAGGGACTCGGAGTAGAACCGCTGCTCCTCCGGATCGAAAGGAGCCAGTTGAGGTGGTTTGGGCATCTGGTCAGGATGCCTCCTGGACGCCTCCCCGGGGAGGTGTTTCGGGCATGTCCTGCCGGCAGAAGGCCCCCGGGTCGACCTAGGACACGTTGGAGAGGTTACATCTCCAATCTGGTCTGGGAACTCCTTGGTGTCCTGCTGGAGGAGCTGGTGGACAAGGCCGGGGAGAGGACGGCCTGGAGCTCCCTAGTTGGGATGCTGCCCCCGCGACCCGGACCTGGATAAGCGGAGGAAGACGACGACGACGACGAGTAATCAACCGGCGTTGAGCTGGCTGTCTGAAAACTTTATTTTGCTGAACGATGCCAAGACAGAGGCTATCATTTTCAGCCCTAAGACTTCTCAAAATCCCCAACTGATCCTTACTTTTATCACAAGTGGGTTGAAAACCTGTGTCACAAACTTAGGGGTTATGATGGATGCTAAACTAAAAATTCATGTCAACCAGGTAGTTAAGACCTGTTTTTCCCACCTGAGGCGTCTCTCTAAAGTTAAAGAGCAAGTAACGTCTAAATTAACTTTTTTTTTGCTGATGAACTGTTTAAATGAGTGTCTAATAGTGTTTTAAATGTGTGTATTCATTATTTTAGCATTTTGGTGCATTTTCTTTAAAAATTAAAAATTCTGCCTAAATACCACAGTATAGCGCCAACTTCAGCTTAAAACATAGGATTTAACTCATTTTGAATCAATTTTAGCCAATGGCTAAAGAGTAAGATACTACATAAACCAGTAGAGTACTACGTAGCAGCTCTGTGTCAACATTATAAAAGCATTGGGAGTCTCGGCCACGCCTTGTGGCGAGTTGGGAGTTGGATTTGCAAGCGAGTTTAGGAGGTTAGCCGTAGTTCAGCATTAGCATATAGCATATCCTAGTCTTTAGCATAGCTTTTAGTGTTATACATACTTATTTAGTGTTAGCTTGGCTGTTGGATATTGTAGTTTAGTTAGTGTTTGGCTGTTAGTGTAATTAGGAAAGTCGTTCGGGTTTAGTGCTCCATATCGTGTTAGCATGGTGAGATGGTGTAGTGTAGTATGGTTGCGGAGCTCTGTCGGGTTGCACTCCTTTCCGCTGGACTTAGAAATTAGGCGCCAGTGGTTGCGCACAATCGGTGTCTGGAAAACATTCAGTTCCCGCCTGGTGCTGTAGTTTGCAACCAGCAATTTACCCGCGATTCTGCACGTCTCAGTTTGAAGAGGGAGGCTGTGCCCACCATGGCTCTTCCGCGATTTAGATGCAGCCAAACGACTCTGCTCCCCCACCACGGCGGGCTCCAGTCTGAGGTGAGTAAGCTAAATAAAGTTTTAACATCTTCTAAAGACAATTCCCTACCTAAATGCAAAGTCCGAGAGACGTGGTTCACTTCATTTAGCTAGTCAGTCGGTAATTCTGCAACAGTGTCTCTAACTAACGCAGCACTAGTTGACAGACAGCATTACAGCGTGAAATCCAGCTTGGGACCCGGTTCTGTGAGGAATTCTGTTCAGGAGGTCGCATTTCAGGCTCTCCACATCATGTGTGACTGACTTTTACGTTATAACAACGATCACACACTAGGAATGTTATAAAGCGCCTATATAGGAGATTCTTTTGTATATTATCTGACTTTATAAACTCCAACAACAATGTGCTTCTATTTTTTTTTTTCAGGCTAAATCTACCCAAGACACTGGCTGTCAGACTGATTTAGCTGCAAGAATGCACTTGTCCAGGCTGACATGAAGCCTTACCGGTGTAGCAAAGGTGAATTATTTTTAATAATCTTCTATGTAAACATTTTATTATTACCTTCTAGTTTTAATTTGTTTTACAGATTATTGTTACACGTGATTTAATGCTCTTTTAAACATTTATAAATGTGCTGCTTCTTTGTTTTTGTACATAGCCAGCCAGAAGAGCTCACAGCCGCAGTGTGTCTTGTGATACAGGGACCATGACGGAAATTCATCTTCCAGAAAGTCAGAGCAGCGTCCACACCAGGGCCGGCTCTGGGTAATTTGGTGCACAAGGCGAGAGTGCCCATTTGCGCCCCCCCCCCCCCCCCCGCCTCTCACCCAAACCCAAGTCCACACATTGGAAAAAGCAACTCCACAGTTATTCCTTAGATACTAATTTTTTATTTTAAATATTCATACAGAAACTCTTTAAAGTCAACAGCCTGAAGAATAAATGTAAGCTTGAAAGATAAGTAACCTGAGAATATTACAATAGCCAACAACTCAAAATTTGGTGCAAATGTCATTGGGGTGGATGCAAAATCAACAACTGTGCAATCAAAAGTAAAACTCAAATATCAAAGTGTCATCATAAAGAAAGTTCTACTTTCCATTTCGTTCAACTGCTGTGGCCAGTCAGCAGGATCCATGGGGCCAGCAGCTACATGTTCACAGACATCTGTTGAAGCTGATGATGGTGTCTCTTCAGGCTGTTGGATTGGGGCACTGAGTCTGCTGGTGTTGGGTTCTTCTTCTGTGAGAAAATAAACACACACACACACACACACACACACACACACACACACACACACACACACACACACACACACACACACACACACACACACACAAAGCAACTTAACCCTCTGATGCATGAATTAAGAACAGTGCCACTTTCACATTCAATATTCCTCGGTCATGTGCAGTGATGCTTTTCACTATTTTTAATATTACTGGACTTTTTATTTTATTGATCTTTTTTAATCTGTTCTATGAAAACATGAATAAAATTATCAAAAACAGGTGGAAGTGGGGAATATTTGAAAAGACTTATGTCTCACTCTCAGGTGTTCTTCAGCATCAAATAAATTGTAGAATATGAGGAAGAAGATCCGGTGATCTGAGGCACTCTGAGGTTTTCATTTATTAAACAAGGAAACACCGACGCGTTTCGGTACGACCTTCTTCAGGGCATAAACCTTTATACCTTGAAGATGACTCACTATGTCACAAAAACTAACGTCCATCCTTTTTTTTACGAATTTACAGCCTAATTGACAATAACATCTTAAGGAGACAATTTCAGATGTGTATGTTGAGATTATTTAATATTCTCAATGCTAAATCAATGCTGCACTGATTGTGCCAAAAACACGTGTCTGGTTTGGATTTAAATAAATTAATTTTGCATATCATATGTGATAAGCCGTTTAATTTGAAAAAGTCCGTTTCTACTGCTGATTACAAATAGCCTAACAAGAAACTTACCTGGTTCTAGATGCTGAGATTGTAGCTCAGTGCTGCGTGATGCCTGGATGAAGACGCTGCAGCATAAACAAGAAAGAGACGGTATAAGATGTCATGCTGTGTTTAGGCAGTTTTCACTCCCCGCCGGGCCCGGCGGCAGCGGGGGAGTCACCGCCACGGCCGCGGCGGTGCCGCTCGCCCGATGTGTCGGACAAAGTTGAAAATTTGCTACACCCACACCTAACGTTCTTCTGATATACAAATATTAAATTCATATAGTATGCATACTTAAAACTTGAAACAACGTTCATAAAAGGCTGCAATCAAGCTCCAAAAAACAGTAAAAAAATATTACATTCTTCATCATCACAGTGAGACTCAACATTGTCTCACTGCATCTGGACACGACGATTCAAAAGTAAAATGAATGGGTTAAAGTTACAGATACTGTATTGTGTGTGTAAACAGCTAGCGAGAGTCCGTCCGTGGACCGTGCATGGCTGGAGAGGCAGTTAGCTACAATGGTAACGCAAAAAGTTCCTTTGCAAACTTATAAAGTCTACATACCTCTGCTTTGGGCCCGTTTTTATTCTTCTTCCTTCCTTCGCTTTCGGAATGCTGATCCCGATGGCTTAGGCGTTCTTTTCCTTGTAAAATATCAAACGTTTAAACGCGACGACAACAGGATGTCCTTCTACAGTGCCACCCACACACGTAATCGCTATGGCAACCTTAACGGTCAAATGCATCGGAGCGGTGGCTCAAGCGGGTGCTCGAAATGCAGCCAGATCATTAGAGTTTAAATATTGATGTTTTAATTTCATGTCATTTCAGAGGGGAATTTTGAGTATGTAGAGAGCGCATTTCATATTACAAACATTAATTTAATGAACTTTTATTTTTTTTTTTTAATTTTGCGCCCTATCCATTAGATGGCGCCCCAGGCGGCCGCCTGTGTCGCCTGTCGACAAAGCCGGCCCTGGTCCACACCCCCTGAAAAGACCAAGATGTGTCTGCTGTTGATTCCAGCTTCCACCTCAGTGACAGTGCAAGCTCAGTGAACTGTTCAAGGTAAAAAAATTAAAACATTTCAGAATTTTTAAGATAATAACAATTAAATAAGTATGTGATTACATCATGACATCATGAAGGAGGCTACTGATTCTGGCCCTGTGACACTATGACGTGTGAGCTGATTCACCTGGTAAGTAACTTTTACATTAAATATTTTGTTTTTGCTATCAAAAGTAAATTAACTAATAACCTGCATTATTGCAGGACACTTGGCAAAATATGGACTCTACACCATGAGGCAGGCACACGTTAATACTTATAAGAGCACATAAGGTGAGCAACACCACATATTATTGTACACTGTCCTGGATTTGTTTTCTTTCTGCATCTCATCATTAGCCTGGCTGATCACCTGATAACTCCTTTCATCTGGTTATGACAGCATGAGGATGTCCTCACACACCTGTAACCTATCAGCTCATCTGGCAGAATAGAGAGAGAAGAGACAACACCACATCTCCTGTTCCTGGAAAGCCTTCAGCCATCCTTCGATGACTGAGAACCTCCATCAGCTCTGTCTCCTGTCTGCTTACAATTATTATAATAAATATTGTGTTTGACAAGTTTTTTGTGCTGCCAAATATCTCATTTTGATTCCAGTTTTGATATTTTAATGGATATTTATAAATTATATTAATTGAATTATCACATTGTCGCATGTTTATCTAGCTCTATTGTGATGAATTAAACTAGCACCTCACTGTTAAAAGCTCATTTTAATTTCAAGCATGTTTAAGTATTTATGGACATGAGCAAAAATAGGAAATATATAAATTGAGATTTATTTAATTAATATAACAAATAAGGGAGAAAGAGTCATTGAAAGGCACATTCTTCTGGAAGCTCCTGATACTGACGACACCAGAGACCACCTGCAGACACCAGAGGACCTAGAACCGAGAGAGCAGCTGTTATTAGTAAATAAATAAAGAAATCAGGGCAGTTTTAGTGGGCTGAACACATTACAGAATAATTTTCTCATGGGATATTTTCATAACTTTATGCAGTAGATTGTAACTTGAGCCCAGGGCTACCGGAGAGCTGCTATCCAGCAAGTTTCAGTGGTTTTCCTGCTTTAACAGGTTGGATTAGCTGTTAAGCAGCTCAGCTATTTGTTGCTGATTAAAACCAGGTGTGTTGAAGCAGATAAACCTCTAAAACATGCTGAATACTAGCTCTAGGGCCGTGGAGACAAACCCTGCAGCTAATCTGATGCTATGGCTAACGGCTACTTACCTTTCTGAGTTGGTTCTGTTGGGTCGGTTCCGCTAGTTTCAGGCAACTCACAAGCTCAAAACAATAAGGCTCAGGTCCGCTTGTCTCCTCCAAATAGACTTGGTCCCTTTCTTCTCGAGTGTCTGGGTAAGGAGGGGGAGAAACGTCCTCCACTTCTAATAACTGCTCAGAGTGAAGGGAGCTAGCATCGTCTAGTTAGCCGTCGTCTTTGTCACTGCCGCGGCTCCGCCCTCTCGGTCCTCCAGGCAACGCCTACTAATGTTGCAGTCTTTAAAATTGATACGTGGGTGGAGTAAGACTCTGAGGGGACAGTTACAACTTCTTTAAGCCCATTTTAAAAAGGCGTCATCTCCATTCAGTTGTCCATGCCTTCATCACTTCCTGTCTCAAATACTCTAATTGAGTACTATATGGTATCTCCTCCTCCACTCTCGCTCGCCTTCAGCTAGTGCAGAAGGCAGCAGCTCGATTCTTGACTGGCACCAGGCAACGAGAACACATCACACCGGTTTTAGAAAATCTCCATTGGCTCCCCATCCATCTCCGGATAGAGTTTAAGATCCTGGTTTTTGTGTTCAAATCCCTCAATAACTTAGCACCTGGCTACTTGTCTGAGCTCATTCACCCTTATGTCCCTACGAGATCCCTCCGATCAGCAGACCAGCACCTCCTACATGTCCCTAGCTCCCGCTGTAAATCCCGCGGGGAGCGCGCCTTTTCAGTTTGTGCACCAAAGCTCTGGAACCACTTGCCCCTCCTGATCAGACTCTCTTCCTCTCTTTCCTTTTTAAGTCTCGTTTAAACTTCTAACGTCTAACTTATTCTCTTTCTCCTTTTCTTTTCGATTTGAATTACTCGATTTTAATGGATTTAGTTTTTACTTTTGATTGTTTTTATTGTGTTTTTGTTCAGCACTTTGGTCGGCTTTCATGCCGTGTTTAAATGTGCTATACAAATAAACTTGGTATGGTATGGTATGGTGGTCTCCCTCCTCTATTTAAGCCAGCAGTAGCTGATGATAAATCTGCTGCAGCTAGTCCTGTTCAGACACCGCTCACCTGGAATGAATGCTAGAAGCTGATTAGAGGATGAGCTCACCTCAGACCATGACACCTCTGCAAGAACGAGTTTGATAAACATGCCTTGCATTTATATATGTTGAAAATGTTATGGCAGCAGGTCTAATATCTGCGTCATTCTCAAGCCCCCACAATGCGGCTCAGAAATTGGTCTCAACCCGGAAGTACCAAAAATTGCAGCTCCACCCTCATCCGCTGGGGGCTGGTGTCAGAAGCGAGCAAATCCTCATTGACTCCCATGTTAAAAATACCAATTTCACAGCAGAAATAAACATGTTTACATGAACATGCTTTTTGTTTAAATTATCTAGTTTACACTCATGACAACTCTGAGGGGAGTGAATTTTTTTTCTCACTCTTCTGTTTAAGTGTATTAAAAGCCTAAAATTCTGTATAATTAATGAGCATCAGACCCACGTGACCACAGAGCTAGATCCGTGGAAAGGCCTCAGTAGAGCCTCAGTCTGGCCTGGAAACAGTTTTAGGATTTTGAGTTTCTCTGTTTGTGTATTCTGTTTTGGATATTATTTGTGCAATTGTTGGACACAATGACTTGCTGTGGCATTAATTGCATTAATAGAGCGTCCAAGGAGTCTTCCACTTCATTTTTTTGGTAAGTTAAATTATATTTATGTATTTTAGGTCACTGCCGCCTTTAAACTAGCTGAGTCTATCAAAGTAGCTAGCTAACTATCATTTTAACATGTAGCATGTACTGTTTAACCATTAAATTTAGATGTAAAATACGGTAAAATAATTAAAAGGGCATGTGTCGATGGGTGAAAGGGTAAAACCCGATACATTTAACATAAAAATGGGTTGAAATATTATGGAGCTCTTGGAGGGACACTTCTGTGTTCCATTCTTCCACCCGGTTCTCCCCAGCGGTCAGCCCGGTGCATGTCTGACCGATGCGGTGCCTACTAGCTGCTGCGTGGGCTGACCGCTCGTGGAGCTCTCGGACGGGGCTGACTGCTCGTGGAGCTCTCAGACTCGTAGAGAGACCTGACCGCAGAAATACTGCAGCTCAATTCCCTAGCTAAATGCAAAGTTTGAGAGACGTGGTTCACTCAATTTAGCTAATATCAGTCTGCACTGCCTTCGGGCAGATTTGTGAAGTTCACAAAATGTGGAACGGGACGTAAGGTTAGAATCAGCGGCGATTCGGAACATATCTCGAAGCCCTGGCCGACAAAATGGTCCACATGACTATTAGTATCAGGCTCGGAGAAAATTCGGGTTGTTTTTGTGTCAGTCGGTAATTCTGCAACAGTGACTAACTAACGCAGCACTAGTTGACAGACATCATTACAGCGTGAAATCCAGCACAGCGTGACCCGGTTCTGTAAGGCATTCTGTTCAGGAGGTCTTATTTCAGGCTCTCCACATCATATGTGACTGACTTTTACGTTATAATAACGATCACACACTAGGAATGTTATAACGCGCCTATATCTGACAGTTTCTTTTGTATATTATCTGACTTTATAAACTCCAACAACAATGTGCTTCTATTTTTTTTTCAGGCTAAATCTACCCAAGACAATTGCTGTCAGACTGATTTAGTCTGCAAGGATGCACTTGTCCAGCCTGACGTGAAGCCTTACCCGTAGCAAAGGTGAATTATTTTTAATAATCTTCTATGTAAACATTTTATTATTACCTTCTAGTTTTAATTTGTTTTACAGATTATTGTTACACGTGATTTTATGCTCTTTTAAACATTTATAAATGTGCTGTTTCTTTGTTTTTCATATAGCCACCCAGTTTAGAGCTCCCAGCTGCTGTGTGTCTTGTGACACAGGGACCATGATGGAAATTCATCTTCCAGAAAGTCTGGCTCATCATTTAGCCAGATTTCTAAGGTATAAGCCAAAAATGTTTAGGTTAGTTTTGATAAGGTCTGTGCATCTCTCATTTCATGACATAACTTTTCATATTTTAGTTCCTGGGTGCCTTCAATGTGCAGGGACTGTCCAAGCAGACATTCTATCGACATCAGGCAAAGCTGTTAATTCCAACAGTGAGCTGGCAGTGGCAGCTACAGCAAGCTGATTTCATCCAGGAGGCTACTGAATCTGGACCTGTGACTCTTGGTGGTGACATGCGAGCTGATTCACCTGGTGAATACGTTTAAATTTATTTATTTTATTCCTTCGCTATCAAATGTAAATTAAGTAATAACTTGCATTTCTGAAGGACACTCAGCCAAATATGGCAGCAACACCATGATGGATCTCAAAAGAAACAAAGTTATTGATATCCAACTCGTACAGGTGCAACATTACCTGATGATTCCAATGCATTTCATGGTTAATTATTCACAGATCAATGGAGAATTATGTTTATTTTCAGAGCAATGAAGTTGGAAACAGTGTGCGAATGGAGAAGGAGGGATTTGTGCGAAGTCTGAGCACACTTTTGGAGAGGGGGTCGATGTGCAGCAAGTTGTGACTGACCGCCACACAGGGGTGCAGATGTTTTTGCGGGAGGAAAAAAAAGGAAATCAGTCACTACTTTGACCCCTGGCACATGGGAAAATGTAATCTTTGGGGATGTATATAGTGAATATTACAGGATTTTTTTTTTCTATTTTAAATGTGGGTCTATTTGGCTCTCCATGAATTGGTAAGAAAATCGAAGAGCTGGGGAAGAGAAAGACGACCCAGGATGTGAGACTGTGGAAGCAAAGTGTGGTGAACCACCTCTACTGGTCAGCATCCCTCTTTATTCCAGATTGGTTCAGCATTTACATGCTAATGTGGCGATACATAACCCAAACCAATGTTACAATAACATAAACTCGTACACGAAACACTCCTCTTGATAGAGCAAATCTGTTCAGCACATTCTGACAGACAGACCACCATTCTTCTGTCATGTTGCTGTACAGGACATTTTTAGTTTTTCTTTTTAAAGATAAATAGGATTACATTTAAAGTGCAATACTTTCACATTATCGTTTTCCCACACTTTCTGTATACCTGTATTTTGTTGTTTTTCAATAAAGAATGACAAATTATTTAAGTTTATGGTTTTTTTAGCACACAAATATCTATCTGTAAAAAAATATCTACTAAGCTAATATTTACATAACAAGTATGATTTGGTTTTGAAATACAGCACTCTGTTTATTTTAGTAAGATTTTTAAACCAAGTGAAGTTAGTAAAGAACACATTTCTATTGGCTGCCTAGAAACTGTTGGACTTAAAACAGGCCTGTTGTAGAAACAACTTGGCATAAATGATTCTTCCTTCCTTTTTTGTCTTAACCAAAGAAATTCCAGTAATTGAGCAAAAACATTTATTTTTTTACGTCACATTTTATAAAAGTGTTGGGACATTTAAAAAATACTTAAAATAATAAAAGGGGCCCAGAGAGCTGCAGAGTGAGTGGAACATTGGGTTGTGAAGGAAGAACAGTTCTCAACAGTGTGATATGAGGGTGTAGAAGGTGAAGCCGGTGCAGGTCCTTCATCATGTTCACCAGCTTCACACTGCTGACCACCCCCATGTCATTGCCGCCACAGTTGATGAGAAGGACATCAGGAGCTGCTCTTCCTCGCATGGAGTTGAAAAAGAAGGGGAGGTCTTTCCACCTCAGTCCACCCCAACCGAACCAGGAGACACAGACGTCAGGGAGGCCAAGGTTGTCTCCGAGGGTCTCTGCAGCTCTCTGGGCACCACGCCTCACTCAGCTGTCACCGATGATCCAAATGGCTATGGAGAAAAAAATAACAGGTTTGGCCTAGCTGTTCAAAGTACAAAACCATACATGAAGGTGTCAAGACAGGTATTTGGAACGTACACGCTGCGTTGTGTAGCTGATGTTGGAGACACACAGGCTGCCATGGTAACCTTTTAACAGATCTAAGAAAAAAATGTAATAAAAGAATGAAACTTAAAAACTCCCAGACCTCATGTCATATTTACTAATCAGCTATGGCTGATTTATTGTTTGGATCACAGTGAGCTACACTAATTCTAATATATTTTTATTTCTATTACACACACATACTTTTTAACTGTTCTTTTCACATGACTGTTATCAGGCTGTCTTGTTCTGGTTCTCATGATAATAATTCTGTTTCTTCCAGTAAGTTATCTTGTGCTTACTTCATCTGTATAATGTCTCTTTACTTTTGGTGAGTTGTACTGAGTCCAGAATAAAGGCTAGTTGTCTGTACAAGATACAAACAAGGATTACGTTTTGGAAATATATGAAATGTATTTAGCTTGTTAATTTATCTCAAATACTAATAACTACCGTATTTTCCGGACTATAAATCGCACTTTTTTTCATAGTCTGGCCAGTCCTGCTACTCCGGAGCAACTTATATAACAAAATATGTACGCTATACCGCGCTGCTGCGGGCCGACTTCGACCCAAGAATGAGTTCCCCTGTCCCGCTGGGAGGGTTTCAAACACCGCCTTCCTCTGCTGGAGACCGTGGCGCGCTGCTGCAGCGCATTATTCAGTTATTGTTACCGGTACTTGTCTTGCAATGTGAAACGCTTTGTCTCAGATTTTGTAAGAAAAATAAAATTTCCCCCCAAAATACGACTTATATATGTTTTTTTCTTCTTCATTATACATTTAATGGCTGGTGCGACTCAGGAGCGACTTAATAGTCCTGAAAATACGGTACGTGATAAATAGTGAAAACTTGCTCAAAGCAAAATATATTTTCATTATGGAAATAACTTATAAACTTACCGATTTAATATTTTTTATTCACAGAAAGGTACTTTTCATGAAAAAGCGCCGCAAACTTCGACCTGAACTCCATGCAGTCGATGGGTGTTCCACAGAGTTAGCTCCGGTTGTAGCTAGGTGGCTACATCTGTTAGCTCAGCTCCCACCTCCGCGTTAGCTTTGGGTTAGCTTCAGGTTAGCTTGTAGCTAGTTCGACCGGGTGTCGTCAGTTGAGCCCAGCCTTACAGCCCCACCCTCAGCTCCACCTCTCTTCCCTTTTGTGGAATTGTCTGGGCTTGACGGAACCTGTGACACGGTCAAAATGGCGGTGGTGGCCACCTCCCATTTTAGTACAAAAACTTATTATTGGAGTCTATGGAAACCCATTGTCCATATATTTATGTCGATGGTCATTCTGGAATAATCTTTGGAAAGTAAAGGACGTGTGCAAACCTGTGAATTTTTGAAATCTTTGTCTAGAAGGAATTTCTCTTCATATTCATCTTTAATATAGAACTTCATCTACAGTCATCGTCTTTCTTTTAACATAAAAAATATGGCTTAACCAGAAGTAATACTTTCAAAATAAAGGTCTGGCTTTCAAAATACTAACTTAAACTCATATTTACCTCACTTATTAAACATGACAAAATCAAACACAAAAGATATAACAAAATATAACTTAAGCAATTCTTATTTATTATTCTAACAAAAATAATAACATATTATTACTGCAAATTAATGTTGGTTCAGCAAATTTAGTTGTTCAATTCAGCATCAGTTATGCTTGGTTTTATAGCTGTTCTTTTTCTGATGTTCTTAGGCAAGGTGGCACCTTTTCCTGGGAGAATACCCCTGTAGTGTACAACCTGACACACACACACACACACACACACACACACACACACACACACACACACACACACACACACACACACACACACACACACACACACACACACACACACACACACACACACACACAGAGAAACATATTAGAATAATTTGAATGAACACAACTGCCATTTTGACACTATGACAGAGGGATACATTTACCCAAAGCCCCATTTCAAATTTTCCTGAATGTATTGTTACTTTTTACTGTAGTATCATTAATTAATGTTTGAAAAACTCATGTAGGCTACCTTTAGGTTACAAAGGAATAGTCCCTGTTTCTTCATTTGCAAAAACATACCAGAGGCATTACTGTATTGATTCTGAAGTGGTGGTAATGAATTGAGAAATAGAGCTATACACCAGTGAAGTTTTGTAAGGGAAACACTGCAGGCCAACACACATAAGTTTAATAAATGTTTGAAGAATTATAGATACAATGATAATTAAAATAGGATGTTCTCATTACTGCTTTAGACAGCTCTTCAAAGGGCTTTGTTTGTATCATTGTTAAAGTGACAGTATGTATTTTCTGTGGTGATGGGGGCAGTAGATAACTAAGTCATAGCAAGAATGTAATATTTTTGTATTGGAGTAACCTCGATTTCACACTGGAAGCATCGGCAGCGCAAAACGGCAGCGGAACGGTTTACTCACGAACTTCAAAGTGGCCCTTTTCACACCGAGAGAGTCTTAGCAGTGGCACGGCTTCTTCGCTTTGCTTTTCTCTGGACTGGCGAGATCACACAATCCCTCGAGACTTCAGGTCACGGTTTGTTTATGCAATCCGCCATTAAACCAAAAAGAGGGAAATGTTGTTTGATATCACTCTTTGATGTCATATATGATGTTGTTCCTCTCTACTGCCAGGACTAAAGCCATGAAAAACAACACTGCACTTCTCGGGCTATGCTGTGACTAAATAAGCCGTTAGGTCACACATAAACATCATATATATGAAATTGCATCACTGCAGTACTTTTATTTAGAAAATTACTGGGAGTTTTAAACAGAAACAGCACATGATTTCCTGTCTAGCCCTATGTTAACTGTGGAAATTGATGTGTGCCAGTAGCGGCTCGTGGCAAAAATTCAACCTGATTCTATTTTTAGCTGCACGCCGCAGTGTGCCACTTTGGGGACGTGCCTGTAAATTGCTTCGTTGTTGCTGAAAACAGTCCATAAACTATAATGGATTCTATTTAACGCAGTGACATTTCGAGCCACTGATGCTTTCAGTATGAAACCGGGGTAAGACCTTACCAACGGATGCTCATTAGGGTCAAAAACCCTGGGCAGTGCAAACTTCAGCAAAATGACAAGCACTTAAGACTCCCTTTCATCACTGGCAGCAAGTGAAGAGGTAAATATATAAAACAACAATGTTTATGACTGGCGACATCTGGGCTATTTGAGGTCAGTAATCTGTTTGTATCTGACTTTTGTTTCCATAAGTTGGGCTATGGACGGTATCACAGAAGTAAAGACACCATACCTCTTGCTTTTATTCAGCTGTTTAGAAAGTAAAAGATCACATATAATTGTAAGAACGAAAACCGATTAAATGCAGCACGGACTTTCATTTCAGTGTTTTTTTTATCAGCATTTATTAATTTTTTATCAGTATTTCAACTATAACTTTATTATCATTACTATTATTAGGGGACCTGCTGCTCCGCCAGCAAGCCATTATCATTCTTCACTGGAGGATTTGTTCTTTTAATTTTTTTCCGCAGACATTAATGCAGCTCGAACGGCGGCATGCACCCCCACAAATTATGCATCAAAAAGAGCTGCTCGGCTGTGGAAGGTGTGCTATTACTTTTCTAAGCATGTTGATTTACCATGGCTAAATTATTAGCAAATAACATCAACATTTCTTTTCTTTTTTGAGTGTGTGACACTCAAAATTTGCATAATCAAGAATAAAAGTTTGAAAAAAATTAAAAGGGACCTGCCCGCCGGCAGAGCAGTAGTGATGGAGTTTATGGCTCTTTCAAAGCATAGTCGGTTGTTTACCTCAAAGAGCCTTTCAAAAGTCTGTCTCCTTTGACCGAAGCGAAGCCGTGAGGGGAAAGATGTTAGGAGCAACATGTTGCTCCGGTGTCCATGAGAGAAGGCAGAGGGTGGGTTAGCATATTGCCAATGTCCATCACAGCGGTGGGTACGTTTTGCCGACTGTGGAGGGGAAGGGGTTACTGGAAGACGAGATGAACACTTTTCTACAGGGACTCGGCACTCACCGTTCACTTAGAAAATTTGCTCAAAGGATTCGATTTGTTCACGAACGTCACATCAGTACAGAGCAGCAGGTCCTTTAGAAAATTTCTTGAGGAATTTAGATTTACTTTTATTATTATTATTATTATTATTATTATTATTATTATTATTATTATTACCAGTAGTAGTAGTAGTAGTAGTTTTCCTTTAGCTATTTCACAGTATTTTTCATAAATGTGGAATGAAAATGTTAACATGTATAATAAAAAACAAAGAATATAAAAAATATTATAAATCATTACTGAAAACCTGTTTAATAAAAAAAAAAAAACAACCAAGAAGCAAATGTCTTACGAGGTTGTAGGGTCCAAGGAACTTTCTTGTTTGAGTAGAACTGATCATTAATGCTGAACAGAACTATCTGAATCAGGTAGCCAGAAAAGGGAAACATCTGATCCTGCAGGACCAGAGTTTGACACATCTGGTTTGTTTTAGACTCCTTCTCTACTCTCCACCATTTTTTAAATAAACTAATCACTCTGTTGTATTTGGACCTCTTTTTCACATGCAAGTTTCTTTCTAAAACGACTATTTTGAAAATGAGGTTTTTATCCCTAAAGGTAGATATTAGAGACTGAGCCTTTGGGAAATGGCATGGCAGAAGTTACAGCTGCAGTGGATCCCTTTCTACATATGTCCTGCTTCATCTGGAACCTGTCACCATTAAACTCTAATCATGTGCTGAAAAGATAATTACTGGAGCTGAGCTGTGATTATTTTAGAAGAACATCAAATCCAAGTAAGCCTTTTCTCTAGATTTGGACCACATAGATGTGAACACCAGCTGGAATGGACGTTTCAGCGTCCTGCTGTCATCTGGACATTGTTTTTGTTTGATAAACAGAAGAAAATATGTATTTAACAAAAACTCCAGGATTGTGTTAAATGGATTTCAGTTGGGCCTGATTTCTGCTCCAGTGATTGCTTTCTTCTGAAGACAATTTTGAAATTATTTGAGGGAAAATGTTAGATTTTCAAAACTCATGAGGCTGAAACAAAACAGAGAAAATAAAAAATGATAAATAAATGCAGCCTTTTTATTTATTTTTATTTATTTATTTATTTTTATTATTTTTTTTGCAAATTTTGTTCCTTAAAAGCACATCTTGTAGAAGGAAACATGACATTTATTATGGCATCCTCAGAGACTTAGACTTGAGCCCAGGGTTTTTTAGACCCAATTTTTATGGTTATACGTTACAAGACCACCAATATTTTTCAACATCTAGGCATCATTTCATAATTTTTCAACATGATTTTGATGGATATTTCCAGAGATTAATGGTAAAAACTACATTTTGTCTTTTCAAACTTTGTGTGTCAATATAGTTTATATCAGAGGAAACTCAAAACTAAAGTTTTAGGACCATTTTTTGAAGCTACAGTATAATTTTCTGTCTCAGTCAGTTGGTAGATATTCTCACTCAGTGTGGGTTTTCTGAACTTTTGCTAAAGTAATGTGATTGGAGCACTTTTTGGGGATCAAAAAGGGAATGAAATATAGTATGAAACGTACTCAGCTCATGCTTAATGTCACAATGTGCGGGTGAGGTGAGTGGAGGTGAAGATCCAAATGCCGGTGAAGAAGGCAGGCAGGCAGGCAGACAGACATGGATTAGCAAGGTTTTAATATAGAACACGCTGGACATAGAAACAATGAACCGACAAGACAAAAAGGACTGACAGGGTTTACATACAGGAGGAGCTGGGACCTTGGGTGACTGGGAGACGAGAGGCAGGTGGGAGCAGTTAACATGGAATGGGGAAGACAGGACAGAGTGTGACACTTTACATTTAAATGGATGAGTAACAAAGCAATTTATCGACTTTAGAGTTGTCATGACTGTAAACTAGATCTATTAAACTTAATTTAATTTTTTTTAACCAGGCTGTAAACATGCTAACTTCTGCCATGAAGCTAGCATTTTATAGCATCCCAATTCAGCATTTATTTGCACACTTGTGTACAAAGCTTGACTGTGCACTTTGCTGAAGACCCTAGGGCACAGTACAAGTATTGGGATTGGGTCAAAAAGTCAAATGAGTAAGCTATGTTGCATCACATAGAGTTCAATAAATCCCAGTAATTCCAAAGGAGCTCTACATTGGCCTTAACATAGAACCATTGCAGCTTGAAATAGAAAATAATCACACAATAAATTTTGGTTTCTGCAGATAAGCAGTGTAGATTATTTGGTTCCACCTAGTAATTAACTCACGATCCTCTGTGTGTTATGTAGACATGATGACCATTACACCCAGGCGCGTTGCAAGATTTTCAAAAGTGTGGGGGATGTTGTCTGTGCCTAAAATCTTGTTAGTTTAATTTCCATAATAGCGGAGCAGGTGCGAATTTTAGACGTGTCACGCATGTCTCCGTTTTAAACATGTTTAAACTGTTCAGAATACAAATCCAGGCTCTGTCTCGTTAGACTGGTGTAACTAAAGTTTGTACTGAATGAAACTTTACATTAAACCATGTTGAAAAGAAAAGGATCCGATTAAATTGTTTCCCCCTCATTTACAGTCAGGAAGTACAGCGCAGTGTGCATGGCTCTGGGGTTAATCAAGTTTAATTGTTTCTCTTTGCAATTTTGGGTTTTCATGAGCTGTATGCCAAAATCATCAATATTAGAAACAATAAAAGACTTGAACTACTTCAGTTGTGTGTAATGATTCTAATATCTATATGAAAGTCTGTTTATCAGTACATTACATAAAATAATTAACTTTATCACAATATGCAATTTTTTTAGAAGGACCTGTATATTCTCAATAACATGAGGAAAACATTATTTGAACATTTTTCTGATGGGAAATTATTGAACAATATTTGGAAGCAGGCTGAGGTAGCAAACTCAAAGTGCAATATTTTTTGTACAGTTTTCAAACTTCTGGTTTTGATAATAAACCTGGCAATAAAGGGGTTAAATCTGAGAAACACACATATTTTATTATACTTTGTTAGGGCTGAAGGCAAGGATGAAATTCATGTGAAAAAAATTGGGACTTATGAAATATTATATAATATTTCTATGGGAAGGTTTGTAAGTGCATTTTTTTGTGCTCAAATGACTAACGTTAGAAAATGTAAACGTTGGGTAAGGGTTAAAAATGCAAAACATTAAAAATTGTATAATCTTTCAGTTAAGTCTCTTTTCAATTTTTCTGAATGAACTTTGACTCCTGCACAGAGTGTAGACGTAGAGGAGTAGATGCCGCACCAACTGCTACTGGCTATGTTTGGCTGCATTTGCGAGTCCGACTTTTTCTAAACTCGACGGTTAACAATATGGTTTAGCTAGGCTTTAGCTCAGGAAAAGCTCCGTGGAGATCTGGAGCTAGAATGGCAAAAGGACACGTTCATAAACCCATTCTCGCACACCATGATGAATGCACTCACTTTTACGTTCGTCAGGCATAATACGAATTAGTTCATGTTCACAAAAAAATAACTTAATCATCCGACAAGTTGACAGCATCTCACTCCTATCTTTATGGCCTGTCTGGATGATGGGGTAACAAGCTGCAGCTGTCCCGCTCTCTAACTCTAAGTCTTCTCAACTGCAGATGGGCAGACAGTTGCATGAGAAGAGCTCACCTCAGACTGACAACACCATACCATACCATACCATACCACACCATACCATACCACACCATACCATACCATACCATACCACACCATACCATACCATACCATACCATACCGTACCATATCATACCATACCACGCCATACCATAACACACCATACAATACCATACCATACCATACCATACCATACCACGCCATACCATAACAGACCATAACAGACCATACCATACCATACCATACCATACCATACCATACCATACCATACCATACCATACCATACCATACTATACCATACCATACCATACCATACCATACTATACCATACCATACCATACCATATCATACCATACCACGCCATACCATAACAGACCATAACAGACCATACCATACCATACCATACCATACCATACCATACCATATCATACCATACCACGCCATACCATACCATACCATATCATACCATACCACGCCATACCATAACAGACCATACCATAACAGACCATACCATACCATACCATACGATACCATACCATACCATACCATACCATATCATACCATACCACGCCATACCATACCATACCATATCATACCATACCACGCCATACCATAACAGACCATACCATACCATACCATACCATACCATACCATACCCAGTGCTGGACTGACCATAGGGCATAGCAGGCAACTGCCCGCTGGGCCGACCCTTTCATCTTTTATGGGCCGGTGTCTGTTTTTTTTTTTTTTTTTTTCCTGGCCTCTAGTTGTTGCGGACAACTTGTCCGCGCCGCCCCACGCGACGCCTCGTAAAAGTTGGTGGATTGGCCAATTGGTAATAATACACTCTGGGCTGGACCAATAGCCAGAGGTCTGATGCACCCGCCAGTTGTTTGTGAATCTCAGTAAACAGACAGACGAGCTTAACAAAATGGAGAACAAAAAACGGAAAGGAGGAGCGGAGAAAATTCGACTAAAAAAGAAACTGGCCCTTCAGGCTGATGCTGGCACATGTGTTAAAATCTCACAGTTGTTTGGTAGTGAAGGTTCAAGTAAAATCAATTTAGGAAGTGATGGAGCCTCAGCCCAGTGACAGGTTGGAGAAGAAAAGAGGGAGGAGGAGGAGAAACCCGAGCCGGTGTTGTGCCATAAATTGACTCGCTGCCAAAAAATGATTAGCCACCGCGGGATCGCGCACGGTTAGGCAATTGCATTTCTAGACAAAATTCCCCAGGATTTCGCCCTAAAACTCAGCATATCTAGCAATATGGACATTCAGAAAGCAAAGATAACCTCTTCCGGTACTTAAACAGATGTTTATCGCGGATATAAGTGTGGCAGTGTTTGTGGCAGCCTGCGCGGGAGCACGAGGACGTGCTTGTGGAAAGAGGGAGGAAGATGTGGCAGTGTGAGCATCCACAATATCCCGATTGATGATGCGCCCTGGCTACTTGGCCAAAGAGATGTCCGTTTGGCTGACTGGTTAGAGCGTATGACTCTCACCCGGGAGTCTGGGGATCGAATCCTGCCCAGGCACTCGTTTCTGCACCTTGCCACATTAGTTTTTCCAGTTCGGAAGTTGTTTTAAGTGTTGCTATTTATCTTAAATGTTCACAATGAGGATATATTAATCCTTTTTGCAATATTTGCGATTGAAAGATGGTTTGTGCCACAAACTTTGTGGTAAGAACTGGCTTTCTTTATGTTACAGCCTTGATACTAAAAAAATAAATAAACAATGTAAAATGGTACCCTGTATTGAATGTAAACGTTGTATAAATGGAAATAAACAATTCTCCAGCGATTTAATTTTTTCCCCTTCCTTTCTTTAGTCCACTTGACATGGAGCCACAGTTAACTAGTTTGGGGCACATTTTTACTTGAAAAAAAGTATTTAAAATGATCAAGCTTTGGCTTTACAATGACACTGTGTAGGTTGCTATTCATTACATTGCTCTATTTAAAAGTAACAAGATAAAAGCACTTCAGCACATAAAATTAAGATTGTCACTTGCCAAATAGACTACACCCTCCCGTTTACCTATAAGAAATGCCTCAAAATATCTTTAAATTCTTTATTGATGATTTAATTGTAGACAACTAAAATGGCATTTTACTTGCCAAAAAGTGATTGAATCACTAAGATTTTCATGGAGGCTAAAATTGACCAAATAAGGGTTTTATGTATTATCTGTTGATGTTACTATACTCATACTGCCTACTGTGTCATCAAAAACACCCCAAAAATGGCAAAAAAAAAAAGAAAAAAAGAAAAGAAGATAATTTCCCTTGCCAAAAATTGATTACAGTGTCCTGGTCACCTGTAAAGGGTTACATTTACCTAAATATTACTTTATTATTTCTTGATGTTATTGGTGCCATCACAGGATGCCGGGTGTCTTTCACATTCATAAACACCTCAAAAATGGCAACAAATGATCATTTCCCTTGCCAAAAATTTATTACAGTGTCCTGGTCATGTGTAAAGGGTTAAATTGACCTAAATATTACCTTATTTATTATCTCTTGATGTTATTAGTGCCATCACAGGATGCTGGGTGTCTTCCACATTCATAAACACAGAGTCCTGGTCACCCATAAAGGCTTAAATTGGCATAAATATTACTTCATTTATTATGATGCTGGGTGTGTTCCACAATCATATTCGAATAAACGTGAAAATACTCTGTCCGAATATCTGTTTCTTGTTATAAATATAACAGCTAGAAGGATTTACAGTTAAAATAGGAGAAACACGTGACTCCCCAGGAAGGGTCGTAACACCACTTGCCTCATGCACATAAGTGACCAAAACAAAGCAGCATGGAGACACTCCCTCCAACCACCTCTCAGGCAGCAGCCTGCACTCCCAAGTTCTACACGTCACCAGAACATAAACAACCGCAACACAATAAAAGCAGTGTTATACAAAATGGAAGGCCTGTAGTGTTTATTCTCTTACAGAAACAACTTATCAATTTTTTGGAGGAATTTATTTGAGAATTTTTTGGTTTTTATTAATTGTGCAATAGAAAAATAATCGCTAGATTAATCATCTAAATAGTCATTAGAATAGTCGACTATTCGATAAAATAATCGTCAGAATAATCATTTTAAAAATAATCAGTTACCCCCAACCCTACTTTTTAGAATACCAGGATAGGAAGGATGGTGTAGGTTTACGTTTATTAGATTGATACATAAACACTACCAATAAGAAAGTGTACGTTGGTGTGTGTCAGAAACAGCGTAAGGCTTAATGTCTTTTCCAAAAAAAAAACTGGTGATGGGCCGGTCTCCAGTCAAAATGCCCGGGCTGAATTTTTGTCCCAGTCCAGCCCTGACCATACCATACCATACCATACCATACCATACCATACCATACCATACCATACAATACCATACCATACCATACCATACCATACCATACAATACCATACCATACCATACCATACAATACCATACCACGCCATACCATAACAGACCAAATTCATTTATAAAGCTAATTTAAAAACACTGTATGACAGCTGACCAAAATGTTGTATAGCACAAAAGTTAAAACATAAAAGATATAGCAAAAAAACAAACAAACAAACTAAAAAAACTGTCAATGATAAAAACATCTGGTGGAAACGCCTGGCTACTCGTTAGCCTCTCCACTACGCATGTTGCTCATTTTCGCCAGATTTTTCAGGACATCCTTGTGGTTACTAATGCAGTTTAGTTCTTATAGATTAATAAAAGGAATTAATAAAGATGAATGTATTTACCTTCCTGCTGCCTCCTCATGCGCATTAGGGTCACTTTTCCACCATCTACCCTGATTTTAGGATAAAACTCCCTATCTGGAAAGCATAACTCCAATGATAATACCTTTTGTCTTATGTTTTACCATACTGGTCCAATAACACTCCTAGGGTCTTGGCTGTGTCCTTTCTGAGTCAGCCAGGCAATAGATCATGCTGACCTACCGTCAGGCATGAACTCGAAATGTGCTGAGAGAGACACAGGCAGGCTCATGCTGTGTTGATTTTTTTCTATCAATTGGTGAAAAGATGAAATAACCTCATCCATGCTCTGCTTTAAATTTCCCCTCAAGTAAATGTTTTGCATACCTGTGCTAACTTCTGATGAATTAATTCCTTGTTTCCTTATTTATGACCAGAAGCCCACTCTAAGTGCACAATTAAAGTCATGAAGTTGTCATATTGTTAGCAGACTATCCTTAATGCTGACTGTGAGTGGGAGAGCCATTAGCAGGTCAATGCTCGCTCTGTGACATAGACTAAGAAGAAAATCAGCTGGGAGATTGCCCTCAGGTGACAGAACCACATTCTCTCTATGCTGTCAGTGATCTCCTGCTTGTTAAGGAAAATTAATGTTTTTTTTTGTATATTTAAACTGAATGTTCATGTGATGATATAAAATATACACAATCAATACCTGATTTACATAGTATGGCCGTGTACGGTACAATCTGAAACTGAAATTGAAGAATTTGCTTTTTACTATTTTCTAGTTTAGTCTGAGTCATTTGTTACAACAGTCCCAGAGTTCATGGCTCCCCACCGACGTTATTATTACACAATGCCACATTGGATGACGTATCTCATGGGTGTGGGATGACATTCAAATGCCCCATCCAGCTCTGTTCATTACGGTTACTGTATAAGTTCCTTCCACAGAAAACCAGGTGAGCTCAACTCTTACCTAATCAGGTCCCTGGAGAGACTATGTGTCTATCAAAATGATTATGTTTAGTGGATGACATTCAGATTTGTACCATTTTTTTCTGTAATTAAGGTCAAATTAATTAAAGCAGTGGCTTCTTTTGTACAGGTCACTGATTTGAAATGAGCAGTCAGCTTTGGATGGTGTCTTCAGGCACGTTGATGGTTTTTAATGGCTTTTCCATTATGCTCTCTATAGAAATAGGAGCTTGTGACAGTTATTCAATAAATACCCACTTGCGTTTTTTTCAGGTGGTGTGATTTTACCCCAAGGTGCTATCGTACTTGTGCAAGTTATTGACTCTGTTTAACAGAAGTGCTTTCTTCCGCCACTTACGTCCCCTACATCCATGTTCTCAAACTCGCCATTATGGATGAAATTTCATTTTTCTGGAAATACCACCCTTTATTTGTTGTTGTATTGTGTCAATCAAATAAATGACCCAAGGTTGTTGCATCCATTTTTAGGCATTCTTGTTGCCTTGGAGCAAAATCCCAAAGTGTATGCACTCAGCTCATATTTTCCAAATGAGCATGTCCTTTTTTGAACACAGAAAGGCACAGTGAGAAGGAAAGCATAGGTTTTTAGAAACCAACATTTGCCCGTTGCCTGCTGAAAAATTATTGGAGCGTATCCCTCTAGCTGGCAGGGCTGAGACACTATGTATTAATGATTTGATGGCAACAAAGGGAAACAAAGGACAGGGAATTTTTAAGGTAGGACTGCTTTGACCTCAGGTGTCCTAGGAAAGAAACGGTATGTAGGTCTTAATGAGTACCGCTGCTTTCTTCAGAACACGTGCACTTTTCAGTCCACATAAAAATAACCGCCCCTGTTAATATTGGTTATTATTGGATTTCCTGTCTTACAAGATACTTTATTATATATTTAAAGTGCCGCTGTACAACATGTTTCTGTTGTTTTCCTGCTACAACACATTTGACTCAAAAGTTATATTACCTGTTCAGTAGTGTCACAATTCCAATCTTCCAGTCATCCACTTCACACCAGACCATAACTGACTCCACTTCTCGGCATTCCCTGCACTGGAGTTTGTCTCTTCACTTCATCATGTACACCCTAAACCAGGAAGTCCAGCACAACAATCAAGGCTCAGTCATTATTCTCTGTCCCTGGCCCTGGCATTCCAGTTTCGTGTCGGGTACAACAGCGCCCAACACGGTAGCATGTTTTACCTTAGTTCAGCCTTTGCATCTCCAAGCGTCGGCTCACTTGGTCCTGCCCTGCGCCCAGAGCTCCCACACTCAATGTGCTCAGTGGCATCCTGGCCGCCAGCTCATGATTCACGCCTTTAGCTTCCTAGTCGACGCAGCTCCTTCAGTCATGCTGGACGGTTACAGCTTTAACTAGACTTGCTTCCAGATTCACGCCGGACGACCCAGAGCTTCCACGCCCCCGTCAAATAGCTGCATATAAACAGTAAGGACGATCTTCTACGTTCTGGAATGTCGCCATGTCCTTGTTTCCCTTTGAGGCTCGTGCCGGCGTTCCTAGATCAACTGCATGTCAGACATGCTACAGCTCTCCTTACTGCTCACTACACTGAGTCCAGGTGAGGAGCCTGACAAGTCACTTTTGAAGCTCCGCTGCAGCCTTTTAATCATCTGCTGATTAAAATCAGGTGTGCTGGAGCAGCAAAACAACTACAACATGCTGGAAATTTGCTCTCCAGCACCAGGGTTGCCTACTCTCAATAATGATCAATCATCAATCAATCAATCAATCAACTTTATTGTCACTTCAGCCATATACGGTTTGTATACAGTGAGGCGAAACAACGTTCTTCCAGGACCAAGGTGCTACATGCAACATAAATTTACAACATGAAAAAATATAAGAAAAATAAACTATCTAATTAAGGACAGAACATGAGTGTGTTCGCGTGTTTGTGTGCATGCGTGTGTGTGTGTGAGTGTGTGTGCATGCATGCGTTTATCAGTCCAGTCCCTTTTCGTTGAGGAGACGAATGGCCTGTGGGAAGAAGCTGTTGCACAGTCTGGATGTGAGTGCTCGAATGCTTCGGTACCTTCTTCCAGATGGCAGGAGTGTGAAGAGTGTGTGAGAGGGGTGTGACCAGTCAGCCACAATGCTGGTGGCTTTGCGGATGCAGCGTGTGGTGTAGATGTCCTTGATTGAGGGGAGGGAGACTCCTATGATCTTCTCTGCTGTTTTCACTATCCGCTGTAGGGTTTTGCGGTCAGAGATTGCACAGTTCCCAAACCAGGCAGTGATACAGCAGCTCAGGATGCTCTCAATAGTTCCTCTGTAGAAGGTGGTTAGCATCATTGGTGGAAGCTGGGCCTTTCTCAGTCTTCTCAGAAAGAAGAGACGCGGTTGGGATTTCTTGTACAGGAAGCTGGTGTTGAGGGACCAGGTGAGGTCTTTGTCCAGGTGAACTCCCAGGAATTTGATGTTGTTGACGATCTCCACAGAGAAGCCATTGATGCTCAGTGGTGAGTGGTCACTCCGTATCCTCCTGAAGTCAACAACCATCTCTTTTGTCTTGTCAACATTCAGAGACAGGTTGTTGACCTTACACCAGTTTGTTAACCTCTGCACTTCATCTCTGTATGCTGACTCGTCGTTCTTGCTGATGAGACCCACCAAGGTTGTGTCATCAGCGAACTTAATGATGTAATTTGAACTGTGTGTTGCTACACAGTCATGAGTCAGCAGTGTGAACAGCAGAGGACTGAGCACACAGCCTTGTGGGGCCCCCGTGCTTAGTGTGGTGGTGCTGGAGGTGCAGTTCCCGATCCGTACTGACTGAGGCCTTCCAGTCAGAAAGTCCAGGATCCAGTTGCAGAGGGAGGTGTTCAGGCCCAACATGCTCAGTTTTCCGATCAGCTGCTGGGGGATGATCGTGTTGAATGCTGAGCTGAAATCTATGTACAGCATTCGAACATGTGTGTCCTTCTTGTCCAGGTGTGTGAGGGCAAGATGGAGTGCAGTGGAAATGGCGTCATCTGTTGAGCGGTTATGGCGGTATGCAAATTGCAGTGGGTCCAGTGAGGGGGGCAACAGGGTCTTGATGTGTGTCATGACTAGCCGCTCGAAGCACTTCATGATGGTGGGTGTAAGTGCAACAGGACGGTAGTCGTTGAGACAGGACACAGAAGATTTCTTGGGCACTGGGACGATGGTGGCGGCCTTAAAGCATGTGGGAACAACGGCACTGCTCAGAGAGATGTTGAAGATGTCGGTGAGAACATCCACCAGCTGTTCAGCACATTCCTTTAGCACTCTGCCCGGGATGTTGTCTGGACCAGCAGCTTTACGTGGATTGACTCTGCGTAGAGTTTTCCTCACCTCTGCTGTAGTGAGACACAACACCTGGTCGTCCGGAGGAGGGATTGACTTCCTTGCTGCCACGTCGTTCTGCCTGTCGAACCGAGCGTAGAAGTTGTTCAGCGCATCAGGGAGGGAGCCGTCACCATCACAGGCAGGTGTTGTCGTCCTGTAGTTGGTGATGGCTTGTAGGCCCTGCCACATTCGCCGTGTGTCGCCGCTGTCCATGAAGTGCTTGTGGATCCTCTGGGCGTGTGCGCACTTCGCCTCTCTAATGGCCCGAGATAGTTCATTTCTAGCTCTGCTAAGCGCCACCTTATCTCCCGCTTTGAAGGCAGAGTCTCTGGTTCTCAAAAGTGTGCGCACTTCCGCAGTAATCCACGGTTTCTGGTTGGGTCGTGAGATGATGGTCTTGGAGACAGTGACGTCATCGATGCATTTGCTGATGTAGCTCGACACCGATGACGTGTACTCCTCCAAGTCAGTAGAGTCGCCGTAAGTTGCAGCCTCCCTAAACATGTTCCAGTCAGTGCACTCAAAACAGTCTTGAAGAGCAGAGGTGGCTCCTGCCGGCCAGGTTTTCGCCCTCCTCAGAACCGGTTTTGCTCGCTTGACGAGTGGTCTGTATGCTGGAATTAGCATGACAGAGATGTGGTCTGAGTAGCCAAGGTGGGGGCGGGGCTCTGCCCGATATGTGCCGGGGATGTTTGTGTAAACCAAATCCAGCGTGTTTACCCCTCT
Organism: Nothobranchius furzeri; assembly: GCF_043380555.1. Taxonomy (NCBI): domain Eukaryota; kingdom Metazoa; phylum Chordata; class Actinopteri; order Cyprinodontiformes; family Nothobranchiidae; genus Nothobranchius; species Nothobranchius furzeri. The sequence continues at coordinate 42,354,386 of NC_091743.1, forward strand.
CGTTGCAAAGTCCACATACTGATGGAATCTAGGAAGCACTGATTTGAGATTTGCATGGTTGAAATCTCCAGCAACAATGAACAGTCCATCTGGGTGTGTGTTTTGCAGTTCGCTGATGTTTGTGTACAGTTCTCCTAACGCTTCCTTAGTGTTAGCGCCAGGTGGAATGTACACTCCGATAATGAAAACAGTGGTGAATTCCCGTGGTAAATAAAATGGTCTGCATCTGACAGTCACAAACTCCACCAGCGGTGAGCAATAGCGAGAAGCTAGCAGAGCGTTCTTGCATCATTTCTCGTTGACGTAAACACACAGGCCGCCACCGCGAGTCTTGCCGCACAGAGCTACGTTTCTGTCCGCTCGAAACGAGGCCATCCCGTCCAGCTGAAAAGCGGCGTCCGGTACTCTGTCGCTGAGCCATGTCTCCGTGAAAATATAGACACAGCAGTCTCTGGCCTCACGCTGCGTAGCCTGCTGGAGTCGGATGTAGTCCAGTTTATTATCCAGGGAGCAGACGTTGGACAAGATGATGGACGGGAGAGCCAGCCGGCTAGGGTTTGTTTTTAGCCTGTGACAGATTCCCGCCCGCTTGCCGCGCTTACGCTTCCTCGCGCATCGCTTCCGATGTCCCCTCCTCCGGACGCCAGCATCAGGCAGCGATGAGGCATCGATGAGGCATCGAGGCCTGGTGCGCAGAGGCCTGGAGGCCTGGAGGCCTGGTGCACGGAGGCCTGGTGCGCGGAGGCCTGGTGCGCGGAGCAAGCCGAGTTCTCGTAGCGTTTCCCGCAGCTCCTCTTGGATATCGTTGTCCGGGTTTTGAAGGTAGCAAAGTGTCTGGCTGCTGTATGTACAGGCACCAGTACCGACGATATCCAGCATCCACACCTGATTGATGTCATAATGAGTACAGGTGTTGACTCCAAAGTGGAATTAGATACAAAACGGGAAGGTCTTCATAAAATTAATAAAATGTTGGTATAGCAGCACCCATCCCACCTCCATGTCCTCATAGATGCCTTATAACAACAGCCACTGTTAAGAAGAGTAATAACGGTTTGGAGCAACACATTTCTTTCTGTTACAAAACCGTAGCATTACCGCTAAAAATCTGCAGGGACATTTAAAAGCAAGGAGGTTATGTAAATAGACCCTAAAATATGTGCGAAAGACGTACGAGGGAACCAAATTTATGAATGAGCTTTGAGTAGCAGGGAGCAAATTGTGTTTGACATGTTTGTCTGGGGTAACAAAGCTACTGGCATCTGAAAATGACACTTGTTGGAAGAAAAGATCCATCTGTCATCAGCACCAGTTCTGAGTCTCATTCCTACTCATCTAGTGAGAAGTATCGCCGCCACTGCTGTTCAACTGAACTTAAGGTGCTCAAAAATATGCTCAGATAAGCAACACGTTTAACCAATGTCCCAGACTTTAGGAAATGTCTCCAATTTCCCTCTGGGATTAATAAAGTATCTTTGATTGATTTGATAACATGTTTAAGCTGGTTGTGATTTTACTCTAACTGTATTTAATGTATCGAACTTCTAAATAACACACAAATAGGCTTCTTTGGTAGTTGAACCAAACTTCATAGGATCTGTTTCAGAAGGATTGCTTAATTTTTCTGATTCTACAAATGTTTCCTGACAAAAACTCACTTACTAGAGATCAACCAGTATTGTATTGCCGATGCTGATTTGCGGAGGTCACGGTCGGCCTGCCTCTGATTTTTGGGGCAGATTTTTATTGTAGTGATGTGTCGGTCACGAACGAACCGGCGCTAAGAGCCGGCTCCATGAAGTGAACAACGGGAGCCGGCTCGTCATTGGGAGCCGTCACCCTCACTCCCCTCCCCCTCTTGCTTTGGTGAAAACTACAGGCAATTGTTCGACATGTGTAACTGCGTGTCCAGACTGTCCACACACAGAGCAGTAGGAGCGGGGAAGAGGGAGGATCAGACTCAGACACACAGCAGTGCACATGCGGGCGGAGGGAGACGAGAGGGAATGAGGACGAGGAAAAAGGCGAGCGAGAGAGAGGAGAGGGCGACGAAGACGGTGAGAAAATGAGCGCCAGCAGTCGGAAAGTTGAGATTTCTCAAAGTGTTCAGTAAATAAATCCATATAAATGATAAATATTTGATATATTGCATTTTTTTACATTAGTAAATCATTTAACATATAGTTTTTCATTATTTTTGGTGATAATATACTTTACGCAACAAAAAATCTGAGGAGCCACTTAGGAGCCAAAAGAGATAAAGAGCCGAAATTCCCATCACTATTTTGTTGGCCAACAGTGGATGAGCAGCATTCATGAACATGTCATAACACTTAATTTAACCAACAGTTTTATCTCAATCTTAATTGCAGATATTACTTAAACTTAATGTGTTCAAAGTAAAATACAAGCCAAAACTTGGTTGCTTATTTGTTGTATGAATAATGAATTTGCTCTTCTTCTAGTGCCATACCTGCTACACAGCTGTGTTTTTCTGCAGCCACAACTGTTGTTTAAAATTGAAGTGCGGAGAGAGCGGAAGTGAAATGTTGATTACATTTTCAATGATAGTTAAATATAAATCTTGGCACGACTTGTGCAACAACACATTTTAAGTCTGAATGTTTTTCTTTCTAAATCCATAAACAAATCTCAAGAATTTTAAAAGGGTTGTTGAACTTCATTTAGAGCAGAAAATCATGAGCTTTCACGTCGAGGAGGACCTTGGCTGAATGGATTTTCTCATTAATAATTTTTATGGCCTGACTCAAATACTAATTAAAAAAAGGAAAAGAGAAACAGGGAACTACTTAAAATTAATTTTATTTAACAAAACTAACTAAAAGAAAACAACTGAAACAAAACACAAGGCTGTCTGTATGAGATAAGGAAGGCCTTTTCAGCTCTCAGGTAGAGGTGGATCTCGTAGATTTACTCCTGGCATTGGCTGCCTCCAGTTTATGATCAACACCAAACTGGAACCTGGAAACCAAAGAAGCACACACATGCACAAGGGCACAGGCGATTGGGTGTCAGCCTATGGTCATAATATGGTAAAGTAGAATAAAACACTGAAACTTTACACACTGTTTTAAATTGAATAGATTTTACATTTCACCTGGAAAATAAAAAAAATCTGTCTTCTTAATTTCAGATAATTTAATTCCAAATTCCTTAACAAACTGTCGATTCAGTATGAATAAATATTTTTTCTGTATGAGAAATACACATGATGTGTTTTAAGGAATGCACATATTTGCCAATAACAGCAGTGCAGAAAAACACACGTACACAAGCACTGGCAACACCTGGAGCATCCTCTCATGATGACCCCAGGCGTTGCTGTTCATGAAGACTCAGCCGATCTGTCATCTAAATGTAATTCCCGGTGTTGCAGAGTCCTGCATTTATTAAAACACACAGCAACAAACAGTTTACACGGGGTCTCAAGGTGATAACAGGATTTGATAAGTATTGATTTACACAAGTAATCTGAGGCCATCCTACATGCTGTGCATCACATGTTTCTGACATTGCGGTTATTTGTTTGAGTTAAGACTTTCTGTCATGGCTCACAGAAAAGCGAAAGATGAAAAAGTCTCAGAGAAAACAAACCAAGTGCTGGAGAGCTCAATGTGCTTTGATTGTTATGCAATTCCTTGTTTTCAGTCTCAGCAGTCGCTTTCTTCTGCAGAGCTGAATTCATGTAGTGGCTTAAGATAACAAAATTAATCCCAGAAAATCAGCATATTCCCACAATGGTGCATGTGAACACACAAAGCTTGCTTTTAGGCCTTCAGCATCCACTGCAGTTTTGACACAATCTACAACATCACACAATTCCACAGTGTGCCCCTCCAAAGGGATCAGTCTATTTCATATTTATGCCTAGTGAGGGAAAAGGTGTACTTCGCTGTGCCTTGCAGCAAGAGATTTCCCTAGCCTCTCACAAAAACACTGCCAGCATTCAAGTCATGGTTCACTTTTGTGCCTGCTGTCAATTTAATTTAAAACCTTCATGGCCTGTTCTTACATTTAGACTGGTGCTCTTCCACACCCTCCATCACCTTTCATTTATTGCCTTGAGAGATGCGGACCGCACCTGCGAGGCTTCCTCAAAGGTAAAGAGGATAAACATGGCTCACAACAGCCCTTAATGTAATCACTGAGTTAAAAAACGAAAACAATGCCTCAGCAGCACTGAGCACCAAACCCCTGCAAGAGGATTTATCCAGTAATCAGAGGGTTGCAGGTCTGATCGCGACTTCTGCCAGAGAACGCTGCTGTTGTGGTCTTGGACGAAACACTGCTGGTGGTGGTCAGAGGGACTGATGGTGCCTCTGCTTGGAAGCCTCTGTCAGTGTTCCCCAGGGCAGCTGCGGCTACACTGTAGCTCATCACCACCAGTGTGTGAATGTGTGTGTGAGTGGATGAATGATACACTGTAGCGTAAAGCACTCTGGAGCCCTCTGACTCTGAATGGTGCTATCCAAGTGCGGGCCATTTATCATTTATCAAAGAACGCATCAGTGATACAATAATACATGACCTGCACTTGTAAAGCCCTTTCTCACACGGATGGTGACGAGCTACAGTGTAGCCACAGCTGCACTGGGGCCCACTGAGTTTGCAGTAGTAATTTTTGCAGGTGAAGCACAACGTGTTCGTCTTTCTGTCCTTCTTTTTAGGAAAGACCTGACACCTCTTACTTTTTGAGTGAAGGGATCTCACTGGGGTTGTGGCTGTTGTTGAGTTTGGGGCAGGGTTGGCTGAGGACAGTTGATTCTGTTCTTGTTGCTGCGGGTATTGATGGAGTGCTGGTGAGAAATGCATCTGCCTGACCAAGGCAGCAGAAGTTGGACCTTGGGACACTCATTCCCTTTGCTGAATTTGCTCCTCCACTTAGTGTTTTTAATTGAGTTCTACCCTTGGTCCAAATCCAACACATTCTCACAACCGAGGCGGCTAAAACTGACGATGGGTGACCAAGCATTTGCTTCTGATGCGTTGGGGCTCCCAAGAAGGTATATAATGATATAATTATTGTGGCACTGCCTGTCCGTCTCTGAAAGCCGGATATCAGCACCACAGACAGCACCAGTTTCTCCTGCTCCCTCCTGATCAGCACCATGGACAGCGGCACACTGAGTATGGGCTGTCAGCCCCCCTCCATCCTAGATGCCCTGCGCAGCTGTTTGGAGTTGCCCTAACAACATTTAAAGAGTGGATTTCCTTAAAACGCAGAGGTTGTCAGTTGCTCAGGGTTACCATATATGTACTGATGTCCCCAGATAACTCGATACGTTGCTGTAGCGCTACATTGCTAAACTTGACTGTTTGATAAGATTAATGCTTCAGATATTTACTAGTGTGAAGTTCCCTTTTAATTAGCCTTAGAACAGTATTTTTTAAATAGTCTTAGAGTTTGATAGTTTGTGTTCAAAGCTACCGAGCTGTGATTGTTAGCCTAGCCTTAGAGCTTTGACAGAGAGCTGACTGAGAGCTTTTGAGTGTTCCATTTGTGAAATTTCCTCAGTTATTATTGAAGATTGCAACCACAATGGTTACTTTGTGGTCTAGGTTAAATGATATTGGTGAAGCATGGCTCCACCGTTTTGTTTAAGATCCTCCGTGTTTTCTCCCTTCAGGGTTATTTTCAGTGATCTGTGGTCCTTCTAGCCTAGTGATGTTCTGTGTTAAACATCTGTACATGTTTTGTATTAGTATTTGTAATTAGCAGGACATCTTCCTGGGAATATAACCTTTAGTAAAAACAAGTCTTTGTTCACTTTAACATACTGACACACATCGTCTTTATGTTTCACCTTCGTTTTACATTTTGGTTGTCACAAAAATAATGATTATTCATTTTTATTCCCAAAAATTTAAGATGATCCAACAACTAATTTTTACAGTGTAAAAAGTAGAATCATTTTTGAGAGGACAGAAGAGCCGTTTTTTGCCTTTACTCATGTCATCTCTTGGGTTCTTCCTCTCATCCTTGTAACTATCAGCCTGTTTGTGACTGTGCATACAATGACAGAATGGAGAAAGTAGCACTTGAAAACATTCGTATTGGTTTCTTTATTCTAATGCTGTGGCTTAGGGAAAATGCAAGCCCTTGCACCATTAGCAGGGCTGTTGGTACAATGTGATAAGGAGCTGCTACAGATACCCCCACTGTGCACTCCTCCCTAAGAGAAGATCTTACTTAGATGAACACAGCTTTAGAGCACTTGAGAGGTCTGGGCTGTTAGAATAAAACCGCTTTATAAGCAAGTTTGAGAAAATGGACAGTTGGGATATAATATAGGCAGATCCCTCTGCAGCTTGAGTGTTCTTATACTGGAGGGCCACATATTACTTTAATGTTGCACCACTGACTGTCACGGTCTGGGTACTACTCTGTTTTTCCCTGCAGGTGGGTGTGGCTGAGACTCCCCAGCAGTCTGGCATCATCATCACGGCACCAGAGTATTTAAGGAGCAGAGTGACACTTCTCCATGATGGTTGATTCTGTCATGTTGGGTACCAGGTGTTTGACCGACGGCATACAGAATCACCAAAAACAACAGAAGGTAAGGTAAATAAGATTTATTATAACAAAAATAAAGGGGAGAATAAACTAGAACTCAAGGCGCTGCAAAGTAACAGGAATAACGGCAGTTATGGAGTACGGGCGCTCGGCAGGACAGAATCTAGAGAGGAGAACAGCGTGAGAATGCTGGTGGGTTTGAGAGGGCAGATGGCAGGAGGATAAGAACAGTCTCTGTGGCTTACGTTCTTCAGGTTGAAGGGAAGCGGGGGGAGGCGAGTCAGGTCTGGGTGAGTGGATGATCCAGCAGGTTGCTGCAGGTGGGGGACTGAGAGCGGGCGACCAGAGGAAGGCAGCGAGATGTGGTGTGAAGATCCGGAGTTATTGTCACAGGAGTAGATGGAAGCAGACTGGGACCTGAGCAGACGGGTGAACGGGTTAACATACAAACAGGCAGATCACTTGACATAAGAGCAGGACTGGTGAACAGATCTGCCCAAACTGAGTAATCAACCAGCGTGGAGAAGTGCCACACTACTCCTTAAACACTCTGGTGCCATGTTGATGATGCCAGACAGCTGGGGAGTCTCAGCCACACCCACCTACAGGGAAAAAACTCAGGGAAAAACAGAGTAGTACCCAGACCCTGACACTGACATCCTTTTGGTAGAAGAGTAAAATGAATTAAAGCTGCAAGCAGCGTCGTTCGGCCCTCGCAGCTCTGAGCCACTCCGACCCGGCTGGCAGCCCGGGGCACGTCCGGTGGAACAGAAACGTCGACCACCCCGACACCAGAAACCGCGAACGGTCTCCTCGTCCGCGCCTCACCCTGACTCAGCATCCCCTCTGAGCCCACCATGAAATTACACGTCTCTCCACTAGGGGATACTATATCTTTACCACACTGGTGGTGTTATGACAGACCAACTTTAATGCTATTCTGACCACGTATTTTGAAGTTATTGAAGGTTAAAGTTATTTGGGGGTTCTGTGACCAACCAAGAAAAATCCCATTGAGGTCAGCTTTGATTGGCAAAGATCATTTTCTGTTATTTTGGCATCAATCAGATGTTGGGTGAGTTATCTAGAGCCAGTGAGCTGAAAGGGGCGGAGCTACAGGGATTTTAACCAACAACCACATCAATGTGTTTGGTGCAGTCACATGAAGACACAAGCCAAGTTTAATGCCAATCTGACCTTGTATTAGGAAGTAATTAACTTTTAATCTTATCTAGGGGGCACTGTGACCAATTACATAAAAAAAATCCCATTTATGTCCTCTTAAGGAGTCAAAGATGGTTTTGTGGTAGTTTGGCATCAATCAGACATTGCGTGTGCTTTCTAGCGCCATAGAGCTGAGAGGGGATGGAGCTGAAGGGATTTGAACCAACAACCACATCAATGTGTTTGGTGTGGTCACGTGATGACGCAAGCAAAGTATAATGCCATTCTGACCTTGTCTTTAGAAGTTAATAAAGTTTGAACCTACCTGGGGGCACTGTCACCATTTACAACTAAACCCCATAGAGGTCATCTTTGGTCATCAAAGATGGTTTTCTGTTAATTTGGCATCAATCAAACATTGCATGGGTCAACTAGAGCCAAAAAGCTGTAAGTGGGCAGAGTTAAGGTGATTTGAAGGAGTGAGCACACACGTGTTGATTACAGTTGTGGGATGACTCCCACCATGTTTTATATAGTTTGGAGCTTTCTTGTTGAAGTAACAAAGGTTTTATTGTATCTAGGGGGTGCTGTCCCAAATTTAGGAAAAGATCCCACGGAGCAGTTTGTAGGTTGACAACAATCATTGGCGTGTAGTTTGGTGTGAATTGCATCATGCATGTGTTATTCATAGCCTAATATCTGTCAGAGGGTGGAGCTAAAGCGATATCAACCATTGACCAAAGGATTGTGTTCAGTGCCTTTGTGTGATGACATAGAGCAAATTTGATGCAGTTGTGACCTTGTCTGTAGGAGTTATTGCAATTTTAAAGGTATGTAGGGGGCGCTGTCGTTATAATATATAACGTTCACCAACAGTTTGTGCCTCGTTGGCTAAAGGACATGATTGTTGATTGCCATGTTCAGTCTCGTGCAGATCGGACGCTGTTTGTGGAAGTTACAGTCAAACATAAGGTCACAGCGTCACACCAGAATTCGCCATGGCATCAAAGCCCCTCCCTTTCTGGAAATCTATCAAATCTGAATGGCCGTTACAGCATCATGAAGACAGTGCATGACCTTAGTGTCATGTTGACTAAATTAGAGTGGACAAACATGGGCATTTCACCATAAAACAATAGACTTCCTGTAGTCAGGGGGAGGGGCTTAGGTGATGTCAGCTGTCCACATTGTCATTGTCTTGAGATGTGGTCAATGATCACACAGACACAGTTTGATATAGATCTGATCATGCACATGGGAGTTATTAAATCAAGTAATGTAATGGCAAATGGTCAAAGGTCGAGGCTTAGCCACGCCCACACCTTTCAACTTTTGAAAAATCTGACGGTTGAATTTTTTCTCCTATGTCTTAAGAGAATATAGCAGAAGTTTGAAGGCCATCTGTGAAAAGGGCGACAGGGAATCACTCTCCAAATGATGTGAGCGAAAACCACTAAATCGAGTACTTGGACCAAAATGGCCTGTTTTAATGGATCTATGGGACGCTATTTCAGAAAATAGGCCACGCCCACAAACTTTCACATCAGATTTTTTGGGGGGCCAGACCAGGACCACTCACCACAAGTTTCGTGGTGATATCTTTAGAAATGATGAAATGGGAGGCAAACGTAAGGCCACGGTGGTACGCCTGACTTCGTTGCGACGCCACTGCTCCGCCCTCTGCAGAAAACTCCCATCAAGTGACGCCAAGCAACCCCCACTTGTCTTGAGTTACCAGCTACAAATGTGTGGTGATTAAGAGAAATGAGGCGATTTGGGACCTACAGTATCACAGTAAAACTTGACCTTTTTGGTCCTGAGGGGGCGGGGCTAGTGTGATGTCATCATCCGACCACTCAGTTTAGTTTGTGGGTGGATGACAAATGACCACAGAAATTTTTGTAACTCTGTTCCATTCATTTATGAAGTTATAGCAATTTATATTATTTTGGCGAGTAGTCAAAACTTCGAGGCCTGGCCCCGCCCCTTCAGCATATACGAAAACTCAGAATTATTGTCTCATTTTGTTTGCCCATCCCTTCTGAGCAATTTTACACAAATTATGAGACAATCGTGCAAAAAATGATCAAGCAATCCAATCAGAAACGGACCCTAAAAACAGTGAAAACGGCTAAAAATCACCATTTCAACCCAAAATGGCCAACTTCCTTTTTGATATTGACCATGGTTGCAAGAGACTTTTCTGTACAGACTCTTGAGTACTACATGTGTACAAAATTTCATAACTGTACGATAAACTAAGGTTTGAGTAGGGGGGTATATTTCAAATTGTAGGGGGCGCCATTCAGCCATTTTCTTTGCGATATTTTTGGGACCTTTAAAATATCAAATTTTTCACCAGACCTGACAAGTTTGCAAAATATTGTGAGTTTTGGGGTATGATAAGGTTCCCAAAAAGCTGTTCAAAGGGGCACGAGTGTCATGTCCCTGGGAAGGTGTTTAACCCACGACAAGAAGAATGACAAAACAATGGCAGAAAGTTCAAACAATGATTTATTAACCTAACTAAAAGTGTCCTGGAGATATCCAAGTTCAATGAAGCCAGAAAGAGTCCAGAAGTCAGTAGGGAGGGCAGATGGTGTGACGGGGTGCGTCCAGGAGAGGGAGCCAGACGAATGGCGGCAGAGGATAGGAGGAACAGGAGGAGAGGCGAACCGTGAGAGTTGTTGTCCAGGCGGGTTATGGTGAGTTCCAGGTAGGTATATTCCATCAATGGTTCAGCGTTTCCAAGTATCCTGAAGAGGAATACAAACTTGAGTCCAAAATGGTCCAAACACAAGAATCCAAGAAAAAATCCAAATACATCCAAATACTGCGACAGCAAAAATGTCTGAGCAGAGACCAAGCATAACCTAAGACTTGAGAGAGGCAAGATACTACCGTGAGTAGCTAATCATCCAGCGATGTGAAGTAGTTCCCTCTCCTCTTAAATAGAGGTCTGCTGCGGTTGATCTGAGGAGCTGCAGCTGCCGCTGATTGGTAATGCCCCGCAGCTGATGAGTGCCCTCTCCTGGAATGAAGAACTCACAAAGATGTTGTAGAGAAGGAGGAGTACTCACCCCGACACACAACAACGAGCATAGTAAAGAATAAACGGAGGAAAAACATTAGGCCTTCGCAGCACTTTCGCTGCTCGGGCCTAATAAATTTTCTACGTAATAAAAAAATGGCATCAAATGGGGAAATAAGCCAAAGGGTGGTTTATTTATTTATTCATTTAAAGTTTCAGCTGTTCAGGAGATCTCATCCCGAGATCCAAACTTCATGTAACAGACTGCAGATGTTCGGTGTGAAGAAACACTTCAATGCATCATTCTGCACTGAGAACCTTCCTCATCAATATTGGAGTTAAATTTGAAATGCGATTACTCAACAGGGTTTCAATTAGCAGAGAGAGAGAGAGAGAGAGAGAGAGAGAGAGAGAGAGAGAGAGAGAGAGAGAGAGAAAGAGAGATTCCTTTGTGCGGTAGAACCAGACTCGTAAAATAAACACTTCCACATATATCAGGAATAATGCGAGTTAATCTTAAAACTGCAGGAGGTCCTATTGGTTTACATGTGAAAGTACAACTTTACTTTATTGGATGCAATTCTCTTCTGTGTCTCATAAATACATGTTCATGCTCAAGGAAAGCAATTTAGAAATAAATAGTACCTTTTCCCAACATTTTCTAAGAAAATTCAGTGGTTGGGAGTCTTAAGCTTGGTTTATGCTTGACACATTCACTTTCAGCTTGGTGATGCGGCTCGCGGATGGAACGCGCTTCACAACTCGCAGCGTTTATGGATCGTGCGGCTCGTCTCTGCGGTGAGCCAATATTCTCCCAAACTGTAGGGGGCAGCATGGAGCTCTACGGCATGCATCCAACACTACACCATAGTAGAAGTAGAAATTACGGTTTACAACATGGCATTTCAGCATTTTTAACAGCATCCTCGTCTTTTCCGGCAGTGCGAGCTATTTCTCTCCAAGAATTATTAACAATATGTTGATCACGGTGATGTCTGAGAGCTGAATCATACAAATGTCTGTATTTACGAACCTCTGCCATACTAGTTCTTGCCGGTCCGCCATGTTTTTCCGCGTCCGTCCGTCCGCGTGGTTAGAAATTTTCCGAGGTGCGCGTTGCGGAAATTCTGGGCCGTTCGGAGATGCGGTGGAGGGGCGCGGTTGTTAAAATGACGCAAAATGACACAACTTTTCCGCGCGGAGCCGTGCGGACCTCGCGGACGCGTCAAGCATAAACCAGTCATTAGCTAGAGCCCTGCACTGAAGCCCTAGGTCCTCGGGTCGGCCTGGCCCGACGGCCCTCGGGACGGGCTTCGGGCCAACGACTGTGTAATTACCTCGGACACGGGCCGGGCGCCTTTATTTTTAATCGAATTCATTAAAAAAAATTGAAACACAAACACAGCAGTAGAGCCCTGCGCGGGACTGTTTTCTTCATCCCGCTCCTGCCCGCTGCCGCTGAATTTCTGACCATTACCACCTGCAACTGCAAAGTGTGTGTTACACTCCCACCCGCACCCGCAGCGTGCATGTCTACTCCCACCCGCAACCGCAAAACTCGGAGAAATAATTACAATAAAAGAGATGTATTGAGTTTGCGTCCTCTCTGGTCCTGGAGGAAACATGTCACAACCCGCGGCTCTTCCATCCACCTGATGCGGCTCTCTGTGCTTGTAAAATAATGAATGGATATTTAAATAAAATGTTTTATATTTTACTGAATTAATTTTATATCTGTAAGTCAATTCTACGTAAAGATTGTCTGTGTAAACCTGAACAGGTCCAACCCAGTCTTACTGTGAGACCGGGTTGACGGGTCACGCTTGTGCGTAATCATATGCGCTTCCTGAGCTGAAGAGATTCTGGGCTTCTCCTCAGACGGCTCCTGGATGTGTCGCCACATTGGAGACAGGAACAAGCGCTATTCAGCCAAAGTTTCATAATCAGGGAACATTTTCTAAGTGACAAGTCTCTCTGAGAGACAGGGTTTGGAAAACACTCGCTTCAGTGGGAGGAACCTTCCCGCATGCGCTCTGGTTCTGCAACGCGCTCCAAGCCAATCTCCACATCTTCAGCTCGCTGTACACATATGCGCTGACAGCGAGCTGCGCTGAGGAGCTCAGATGTTCAGAAGGGAATCTTTTCTTGGGTGATTTAGCTACATCTGCGATGTGTGTAATGAATAAAATGTCAGTTCGTCTGCATGCGTCGGGGTAATTCTTTCTATTCTTTCTCCGTCAAAATAAACCGTCAAATACGGGAACTATGCGGTCAACACAACACAAGCCCTGCTTTTAACAGTTCTGTTTTCTTGTGAAAATTGTTGGAAAGAGATAAAATTTAACTTGATTACCACCAGAGCCAGTGCGCCGTCATCTCCGTGACAGTAAACGAGGGAAAAACAAATTGATCGGATCCTGCACGTCTTTTAACACATTGGTCAGGACTGACGCACTTTGTTTTCATTTAGTTGGTTAAAAAAAAGTCGGGCTCGGGTCGGGCCGGAGAATCCTGAAAACCTTTTCGGGCCGGGTTGGGCTGGGGCTCCACCCCCCTTCGGGCCGGGCCGGAAATGGGCTCAGATTTTAGGCCCGTGCAGGGCTCTAGTCTTAGCCTTTACAAATACTGACCTCTTGCTTCATAACCTTACCTGCTCTAGATATGCATCATATTTTGCCAATGGCAACTCATTATGGTGAAACACTTTATTAGGAAAAGAATAGTCCTGTGACATGGAAAACTCCAGATTTGAACTTGATGCTATCTTAAGATTCCACTCAGCAAAGCTTAATTTTTAATTTAGATATTTTTAGGCTTTTGTAATAATAAGCTGTGTTTAATAAGATTTTATTTTTTATGTTAATATTTAATCTGTTCTCCATTTAAAATAGCTTCATGAATGGCATCAGTTAGGAGAAATGGAGTTTACATCCCACAGAGACTCAGTTCAGCCAAGACCAAAGTGACCTGCTGCCACCTTAAACAGCTACAATCTCCAAACTTTCACTACTTGTACTGAATATTTTCATTTAACTAATTCTCATTTGAGGGGTTAAACTGTGGAGAACATTTGAAAATGAAATTAAAGTGAAATTTAAGCTTGTGGCATAAAAATGATTTGTCCTCTTGCCTCTCACCCACCCCCACCCCCCCACCCCCCACCCCCCACCCACCCACACCACCCCCACCCCGACAACTCATTATGCCCGTGGGGGTGGGTGGTGAATGGGGGGGGTGTACTGCTCTGGGGAACCCTTATAAGCTTACTGCAAGTCCACCAAGCCCTCATTACCCCTGTTGAGGGTCTGACCTCATGAGGAAATTACTATGCAGTGATTTTCTCCAAAATGACTGTGCTTAAATTGCTCTGAAAAGCAAATAACCACATCAGCGCCAAGAAACTTCATTTCCCATGATGCTTTGCACACGGAAGCATTGGGATGATGTCACCGCCTAATACCAGAAACACGTTCTGCGCATGTGCGGGAGGCCGTGGAGCTTTTCCCACGAACTAAGACCATAAATCTTCAGCAGAGACAAAGAAACCTCGTTCTTTTGCCCAGGATACCTGGCGGTAAGGACACGCTTGTCGAACGCTCCGACAACTTGAGCACGCGGAAGCTCTAAGTGCCCAAGTTGAGCCACGAAACCGCTACAAAGCCACTCGAACTCCATCAGGACCTGACTGGGAACGAGCGGAGCTCCATCCAGCTCTCAGAGACGCTGTAAGTTGTCAAACTCAGCACAAAAGAAACTTCGTTCTCTTTGTGTCCAGCCCGTGGAGAAACACTCGTGGAGGTAAACAACGGAGAAAGCATCAAACCGACGGATGACGCCAAACTGCGGAGAAACACGGAGAACCGTCAAATCAAAAACAGCGGGGGACGCCTTGCTGTTCTGGTGATCAGAAAACTCATTTCTCTCTCTCCTTTTCTTCTCCCGTTTCCTCTATAGTCCAGAATAAGCAATAAAACCGCGCTATTGCTTAAAAAGTAGCTTCGTGTTTTCCTCTTTCGTTCCCAAACACGTCCGTCGGGTCATTTTGAAAGAATAAACTGCTTATTGATCATTGTTTGGTATCTTTAAATGTTTTCTGCTTGGCCACGTGGTTAAACTAAAAGATATTATTCGTGATTAATCTTTTGTGTTGTTTCATGATCCTTTGAAATGTTTTGAGTGAATTTAAGGTTAAGTTACTGATGATTCTAAGTGCCTTGGAAGTTAAAGTGCAAGTTGCCACTCACACTTTAGCCAGACAAAGGGGTCAGCCATCTTGCATACAGACTCCATTTTAGAAACACACACACACATACATACACACAAAACACCTTGAACATTATTTTGAATATACATCCTTTTATTATATCACATGGTTATTATTCATTTATGCCACTGTTTATTCATTTGACAAATTGTTAATTAAACGTTATAAAATTCAGATTTTCGTCTCCAGTAGCTTTGTTGTGTCGAAGAGAAGTCTCTGCTCCAAGGATTCTACGAACTTCAAGAAAGACTGATAAGAGTTTTGGATTCAATTTTTCCCCGGTTAAAGGGGAATGGTGCCCCGTATATCTAAGAATATCTTAATTAATTAATAAATCAGTAAATATTCCCATATTTACAGAATTTATTGAAGAATCCAAAAGTAAGTTAAAGCTTACGAATTGTTCGCTCCTAATAACCCCAACATTAATTGGTGCAGCCCGTGTGAGGCTTGGATACACAGATTTCTATCCGGCACAAACAAACAAATAAATCCAAAGAGCTTGAATTAAAAATAATCAGTTGTTCAGCCTTGAACCAGCAACAGAGTGGTGCTGATTTCGCTGAGCAGGAAGCTGCATCGAACTCTCACCAGTAACTCAGTGCTTCATTAAAGGTGCAGTATGTAAGTAATTCTGACTAACCCTTTTAGGCTAAAATTAACTGCTAATTTAGCGACTTTATCTCACAGTGGCTATTGTAACTAACTGAAACCTTCACTCAAAGACTGATAACACCTTGTTTGCTAATATTCTGAAAGGAATTACTAGCACATTTAACACTGCAAGTGTTGTAAGACGTTGCTACGGCAACGCACCAGCTTTTGCTAAAATACTGAAAGGAATAGTATTTTAGGCGTTAGTCACGGCATTCCGTGCAATCTTAAAACGCTAAAACCTGTGCGCACAAAGGTTAATTTAGTGTTTTCTGCTACAAAGCTAGCAGTTGCTGCCCAAAAGGTGCAGCTTGAGCTATCTGCAGAAGCTCTACTAGGCTATTTTGGTTCGGTTGTTAAAATGGAGGGACAGAGTAGTGAACTGACCAACTCCCAGCAACCAGGTGGCGCTGCGGCCCACGAATGTGAACCTGGCCTACTTTCTGGACAAATATTGTCCAAACTGGTCGCGGTTGCTCGAGAACCCGACTACCCTTCTAGGGATTTCACTGAAGAACAGCGTAGCGATGAGCTAGAAGCTGTAATTGATCAAATAGAAAACCCGGATGGTACAAAACCAATCCAGGTTCACTTGGCTAAGTTAGCCCTGATCCTCTATCAGAGAGGACTCCAACGTGGTCAGAAGATCATGAACCTCCAGAGTATGCTAGCTGAAAAACAGCAAAATGGAAGGCTGATCGAGGAAGACAACACCAGCACCGATTCTAGGGAAGATGGGGAGAAGACCCCGCCCCCCTCTGCTGATGACAACAGACAGTGGGAAGGGGGGAAACACCATGACTCTCTGGACGGACGCATGCCGCAGGGGAGAGATGAAGCTTATCTGTCCCAACCTTCGGCCCCGTTCCCTACACACACTCTAGGGCATTCAGGACCACCTAGGGGCCGAGGGCAATTCACCCTCGAACCCCAGGTTGGACCACCACCCTCATCTTCACGGCCTTCTCAATCAGTGAGAAGTCGACCAGCCGAGCGGCACCTCTATTTAGACCGCTCCCCCAGTCCACGAAGGGTGCAAGGTGCCGGCTGGGGTTATGCACAAGCCCAACCTGCACCTCCACCATCTACCCATCCTAGCTACTCCGGTACTCGGCATGCCGATAACCAGCTGCGGGACAAAGCATCATACGCCAGTCCGTACCCGGACAAAGTGTATTACGCAGAAGCCCCAGTTGAAAGACGCAGGCTGCACTACGCAGACGTGCCCCGGGAGGAGGACCTCCCAGGACACCCACGTGACGTGCCAGCAGCCCGCCACAACATGCCGGACCCCGATTTGGGCCCCAGGAGTCAACATTGGGAGCCCAGAGCACACCAGCGATATCCAGCGCCCTCTGAGACAGACCGTAGGTCAGAGTCAGAGGATGATGCGCCGTACTGTGAGTCAGGGCTCCGTGTACGTCAAATTGAATCGCTAGCTAAAGACATAGAACGCTTTGATCCTAACACCAGTGAGTCCAACGTCAACGATTATCTCAGGCAGATAGAAAATTGTCTGCTTGATCTTCCAGCACCCTCTTCAAGGGAAAAGCTCAAGCTAATTTGGAAAACCACATCTAGAACGGTGCACGGTTTCATGGAAACTCTACCACCTGACATTTGAGATCGGTACTCCTCGCTCTGCCGAGCGTTGAGAGATGAATACGCCACGCATGCAGACTCTGCGTCAGCTACAATGGGGGCCTTCTCCATCAAACACGGGAGGAACGAACCCCCCAGAGAGTATTATCGCCGACTCAAAAGTGCTTATTTCCAAGGTCGAAACGGCCCTGGGCTCGAGGAAGACCCTGCCTTCAGATCCCTGTTCATTCACAACCTGCACGAGTGTGTTCGCTCCGAAGTCTCAATGTATTGTCGGATGAAAAAACTGACAACTCAGGAGATTAGGAGATACGCTCAACAGGCTTGGGAAGCCGGCGGGAAGCCCCAAAAGCCTGACGCACATCACCGCGTCATGCACCTAGCTCCCGACGCCAAGCCGCGTTTGGAGCTCGAAGGCACAGAAGCTCCACCCACTAAGCCAAAATCTGCTAAACCTAGACCTGCTAAATCGCGAGAGCAGTCCCAATCTCCTCAACAGGGGAAGGGGGGTGCTGATTGGCCGCCTAGGTCTGGACAATCAGACAGGAAGTGGCCCAACCAAAACCAACGGCAGGCAGGTCGGAACAGTGGAAGGTTTAAGGAGCGCCGCCAACAGGTAAGTCCTGAACGCAAGTCCGCAGGTGAGTACTTGACCAAAGCCGACCTCCAGGAGATGTTTCAGCAGTTCCTAGCTAAACAGAAGGAACAGCTGAGATCTGCAGAAGAGACCCCTGCACCAAAGTCTTCTTCTAAGAAGCCAGACCCAGAGCCAACGTCCGCATGACTAGGCGTGGCTCAAACCCCCAGCGTGGCCAGGACCTACCTGATCAGCTGGGGGAACACTACTGGTAGATCACAGGAGTCTCCTGAAATCTACCCCCCAGAGAAACCTGATACTAAATTTCTGAAGTTCCTTGGTGACTTAACAAACCTTGATCATGCTCGCCGTTTGTACTGTAGCACCAACGTAGGTGGATGCATACAGGTTGATGCTCTGCTGGATACCGGCTCAGAAATCACCCTGATGTGCTCCACACTGTTCCATCGCGTGTCTGACACCATGCGGTCGCTCGGGAAACCAGTCCAGGTTGAACCTTGTGACCTGAAAATCACCAGCTACACCCAGACCCGGGAGTGTATCACTCACCGGGCGTGGCTGGACATCACCTTCCAAGACATGACTCTGGTTCACCCGTTTTATGTCTGCCAGCTAGACACTGAACCACTTCTCATTGGTCAGGACCTGCTTGAACGTCTAGCTCCCCTCATCGACTGCCAGAAGGGTCAACTGTGGGCCCAGGTGGACACACCTAAGCCCTGGAACCCGGATAGCAGCCGACCATCCTCCATTCTTGAAGTCAGCATAAGTGAGCCGCAAAACCCTTGTTCCAAGGTCATGCCCCTCCCCACGGCTCCCACAGACGATGCCCGCCTGCAAAGGCACGAAACCGCTCCTGGAACTCCTCTCCGCACACAGTCATCTTTTCTCTGCTCGCTGAAGAACGTCAGCCTGCTGCCATATGCACCACACATAGTTGGTGGTCTTACCATCAACTGGACCCACATCTCAGATGCTTGCCTTGCTCTTTGGTCAGAAAAGTCAGCCATCAGCCAGCAGACGTTTGAACACCTGCGTCAGAAGGACCCCCTTCTGGTCAGTGTGACATGTAGCCATCGGCTCTTGTCACCTACTTGGCCGCAGAGGCTCCTGAAAGCGCCAGAGGTCTGCTCCCTGACTATCCAGCTTGGAGAAAGACAGCTCACACATACATTCAGCATCATACCACAGCTTGATCCACCTGCACTCATTGGAGCAGATCTGCTGGTTCGACTCGGTGCCCAGCTGGACACTTGCAATCAAGTCCTTTGGGCCCGAGCCACACCATCCTCTGAGCCTCGCTCAGAAGGCCCTGAACACTTGCTGTCCGGTCAGACCATTCCACAGGCCTGCCGTGCAGTGGTTGAGGCCAGCACGGTTCTGCCCCCACTGGTCAAAGGAGTGCCTGTTCGTCTGACTCTGATGAAGCATCAGAAGCTGCCAGGCACACAGGCCTTCTTCCAGCCATCACCACACTTCTTGGAGCTCGAAGGCACAGAAGCTCCACCCACTAAGCCAAAATGAGCCGTCTGTGGCACGCCACTCTTGGAGCTGAACAATCGTTCTGCCTACTTGTTGGTCGAAAATCCGACCCGGAGTCCTATCCACATGCCGGCAGGAAAGCCCTTGGGCATGCTGATAGATAGCTCATTCCATGACTTTGAACTTTCAGTCCCCGT
This sequence comes from Nothobranchius furzeri, assembly GCF_043380555.1. NCBI lineage: Eukaryota > Metazoa > Chordata > Actinopteri > Cyprinodontiformes > Nothobranchiidae > Nothobranchius > Nothobranchius furzeri. Next base: position 42,373,913 of record NC_091743.1, read on the forward strand.
GATCGGACAACTTCCGTTGTTCTTGAACGACCGACAGGTTGGTGCAGACACATTCAGTACTTTCCCCTCACAAATGATTACCATTAAGCGGCATGAAGCCCTTCCTGAGGAACCCATTTGCAGTGCAACCTTAGATACTGACGGTGGTCAGTGTCTAACGGTTTTTGCAATAAATACTCAACCCTCTGAGTCACCGGTTGAAAGCCCGGAAGACCAGAGACCCTCCTCCTCTGAACCTTATGACGGCTTCGAGGCCGAAGTCAGCCAGCAGCTTGACAAAGCGGATGCGCTGGAGTCAGAGGAGCAGAGAGCAGAGCTTAGAAGCCTGTTCTATGAGTTTCAGTCCGTCTTATCCAGGGACTCCCTGGACTGTGGACTCACAAACCTGCACACGGTTCGCATTCCGACGAACCCGAATGCCCCTCTTACTTTTGTACGTCAGTACAAGATTCCCCTCGCTGCTTATGAGTCGATCCAGGAGATCCTCGATCAGTTGAAGGAGAAAAACATCATCAGAGAGTGTAACTCCACTTACAACTCTCCCATCTGGCCGGTTCTGAAACCGACTGGGAAATGGCGTCTCACCATAGACTATCGTGCACTGAACAAACAAGTACCTCTCTCCAGGTGGCCTATGATCCATTTAGATCAGGAGCTAGCCAGAGTAAGAGATGCTCGTTTCTTCTCTACAGTTGACGTAGCCAACGGCTTCTGGACCATGAAGGTTGAGCCGGCGGACCAGTATAAACTGGCTTTCTCCTTTGGAAATCGCCAATATACTTGGAACCGCTGCCCCTTTGGCTACTCTAACTCACCTGCCGAGTTCAACATCTTCCTCCACAAAGCCATGTCAGATGCTGCTTCCAGAGGGAACCTCATATATGTCGATGACATCTTGATGAGGAGTCGAACCTTCGAGGAGCACCTGGCCGAACTCCGTCACGTGCTGCAACAGCTCGCTGACGCCGGAGCTAAATTGGCGATTCTCAAGGGACAGTGGTGTTGAACCAAAGTGGAGTATGTTGGACTGCTGGTTGGCCCTAATGGAGTCGAGCCCCAAGCGGGACGCATTAGAGCCATTCAGGACATCAAAGCCCCAGCTAATCTGACTGAACTCAGGAGCTTCCTCGGAGTCTGCAACTACTCCAGGCAGTTCATTGAGGAGTATGCTAAAACAGCGAGGCCCCTCACTGAGCTGCTTCGGAACAACACACCTTTCATGTGGGACAGACCCCAGGAAATCTCCTTCCAGTTCCTAAAACAGAAGTTGGCGTCCGCACCCTGTCTGGTTTACCCAGACAAGGATAAAGAGTTCTACATAGAGGCGACTTTCTCCTCTCACTGCCTGAGCGCTGCTTTGAAGCAGAAACACGACCAGGACATGAGAGTTGTGGCATACGCCAGCAAGCCTCTGAGCAAGGTGGAACTCCAGTTCTCAGACTGTGAGAGAGCCCTCCTCTCTACAGTCTGGGCTGTCGAACACTTTCATAGTTACATCGGTGGACAGAAAGTGATCATTGAAACGTGTCATCAGCCTGTCACCTTCCTAAACAGCCAGCGTCTGCGCGAAGGAAGAGTGTCAAACAGCCGCATTGCGACATGGATGATGGTGCTCCAAGGATACAACATTGAGGTCAAGTATGGTCAGAACACCAAGCTAGCGCTAGGACAAGGGCTAGCAGGCTGCCAGCACTGTGACTCTGACTCCGTCATGGGCCCCCTGGACACACCTGCCGCAGTCTACCCAACCGCATACAATCATCGCTACTTTGATGAGAATGTTTGCCAAGGGCTTCCGAAAGTTTACACTGACGGATGTGCCTACCTTCACGAAGGCCAGCTCCGTGCCGGGGTTGGAGTCGTTTGGGTGGACTGTGACACTAAGCAACCAAATCACTACCGGTTGGGCCAAAAGTCTAGTCAGTACGCCGAAATTGCTGCAGTGTTGATAACCCTCCAGCAGGCGGCAGCCTTGGACATCACTCAAATCGTCCTTTGCTCAGATTCAAACTACGCTAGACACAGCTTCATTTCTCACTTCCCCATGTGGAAGGAGAACCACATGAAAAACGCCAGGAACAGAGATGTGAAACACTCTGAGTTATTCCTAGCGTGTGATCTGCTCACCACTGAGAAAGGCATAATGGTCTACTGGAAAAAGGTCAAAGGTCACTCCAGGACCCTAGGTCTGGAGAAAGATGGTAATGACAAAGCAGACCGCCTTGCTAAACTCGGTGCTGACCAGGGAACCTGCTGGGAATTCAAAGACGAGTGGCTTCCACCCAAGGCCATTCACGAGGTCTGCGCGATTACTCGTCGACATGCTAAACAGGCAGACGAACCTCGGACCGTTGGGGTACCCGTGTTTCTAGGCAGACAACCACAGGACGCGGACCTAGTCACCATGCAGGAACAAGATCCTGACCTGAAGCTCATCCGCGAGCTTCTCCAAAAGGGCCCGATGTCTAAACAACCATCACCACCTACTGGCGCAAGCCGAGATTTGGTAAACCTGCATCGTCAACTCGCGCACCTGAAACTACAAAACGATTTGTTAGTTTACATGCGTGACGATCACAGCCCGCCGCGCTGGGTTGTTCCACTCGACCACAGAGGAGTGATGCTTGCCTACGCCCACGACACTCCGGTTGGAGGTCACCGCGGAGCAAAAGCTACCCTCGCGTCACTGACAGAAGTAGCATATTGGCCATCGATGTCCAAGGACATACACAGCTATGTCCAAGGCTGCCTCATCTGTGCCCAGTTTCAACCCTCCCAGCCGCTTGCTAGAGCACCACTGCAATGAAGGGGAATAACCTTCCCTTGGTCCCACCTGCAGATCGACTGGGTTGGACCGGTTCCCAAATCGGCAAGAGGAAACAAATATATGCTAACTGTAACTTGCAGTTTCACAAAGTGGGTGGAGTGCCTTCCAGCGCCAAACGATACAGCCGTCACAACCGCTGTACTGCTGATTAATCACGTTTTCAGTCGATGGGGACTTCCACTCTGCATTGACTCTGACCGGGGAACTCATTTCACATCCAGTGTAATGACGTCCCTGTTTGAACTTCTGGGAGTGGAAGTGAGATTCCACCTCCCCTATCACCAACAGTCATCCGGACAGGTCGAACGGATGAACCGCACGGTCGTCTCCATGCTCAAAAAGTACGTCTGCTCCACTGGGAAGGACTGGGACGTCAAGCTCCCTCTGGTCCTGATGGCCATATGGCCCACTCCACAGCGATCCACGAGGGTTACGCCCTTTGAGATGATGACCGGCAGACTGATGACTCTACCACTGCACCTCCTGTATCACCCAGAGGATGTCAGTGTTGCCACTGCCTATACCGCTCATCAGTATGTGGCAGACTTGAAAACACACCTTAGAGCTACGTTCGCGCACGCTCAGAAGAAACTGGAGACCAACGTAGAAGGCGCTAAAGCCTACTACGACCAAAAGACAACCAGCCGCGAATACGAGGTGGGTGACAAAGTATTCTACTTTCGGTTCGCCCAACCGGCACGCAAAGCTAAGAAGTTCCTGCCCTGCTGGTCAGGACCATTTGAGATCGTGGCAAAACTCTCTCCAGTTGCATACAGGTTACGCATCACCAAAGCGAGACAGGAGCCTGTCTACAAATGGGTGCATGCAAACCAAATCAAACCCTACGTCAAACCATCCCCGCAGGTACAGAGACCAGACTCCCCGCAGGAGGTAGACATAGTCTCTACATAGTTCTATGCATGGAAATGGAAAGGGGGGGAAGTGCACGTTTAACCCACTAACATGTACTAACCGACAAAGAACCAGCCCCCCCCCCCCCCCCCCCCCCCCCCCGCCGTCACTTTCACTAACCAAGATAAACTCCTCCTAGAACGCTAACAGGAAGTACTTACTAAAACCTTACAGGGTACTTTGGTACCTACACTAGGCTCTGATTAATGAATCTACGTGCAATCAAGACTTTGTCTGAAACCATACCTCAGGATATTGTGTACACACGAGTGGTGAGAGATTTGATGCAGGACCTGCTCAGGGAAGTAAGTTCCACGCTGGACAGCTTGGTTGAAAGTCGTATTTCCCCGTACCTGGTACCACTGGACCTGCTCAAAGTTAGCTTGACAGCTGCTACCCCTCTACTGTGCACATTTAACAAATCCACCTAGCATACAGCTTAGGTAGTGCAGTTCCCATTCACGTTGATGCAGAAAATTAGAACTCGGTTTCCTGTTAAACGTTCCCATAATTGGGACACCTCACATCTATAGGTTTAAGTCGATGCTAAACTTTGGTATTTGAAAGGACGGTAGGCATTTCCACCTTGAACTAGACACCTGGCACTCCATCATCTCAACCTCGAACAGCATGACTCAGAGATTGAGATCATGGACGCTTTCCAGGGTTATAACTTTGCCTTCGATTTAGAAATTGACCAACAATTACTGATTGAAGGAACCAAATTTGTTAAGTTCACACAAACCCCGCGTGAACTTACTTTGACGCCCATGAATAGATACCCAAGACGCTACATTGACACAGATTATACCACCTTAATCTGCACATTGGTCGCCCTGGGGATGGGATGGCTCATCACGGCCGTGATAGCTTATTCCGCCTACAGGCGTGTTAAGAACCTCCAAGATAAGATGCACTTGCTCACCTATGGTGTGCCTCGTGACCGCGTTCGGGGAGACTCCAAGCGCGAATGTACCACACCTGTCTAAAGGGGGTGAGCAACATTTTCTTTGTTATTCTGTAAACCTAAGAGTAGTTCTCATTTTAGTCTACCTCACATATTTATCTGAGTGTTGCAGTATGTCACATTCTTTATAAGCTACACACTGAATGTATGACCTAAGAATGTATTGTATGAGACCTCAAGGTTGCTATGAATTTTCTTGGATGTTATATGTTTTTTTTTGGGTTTTCTGTATTTTTGTTTCGTACTTGGTCACATATTAACTAGTGGTTATGTGCCGGCCCAGCTCAGTCTGTCAATGACTCTGTCTGACGCACCAGCACATTGTAGTACCTCTTAGTTTAATGGTCCTTGTTTTAGCCCAAAGACTGTCCTGATCCACCCTTTGGACCAAAAAGGGGGGAATCTTGGGACCAAATAGGTCAATGCGCGTTTGCGAACTATGGACCTCGTACATCACCGCGTGATCCATAAACTGAACTGTATGGCCGGCGGTGAGATGCCTTTGTGTCCCCTCGTGGAGTTAACCGCCCACCGACCTTCCTCCTTCTACACTACTACCTCTCGCATGGACGACATCATCATTGCGTACCACCTGCGTGAGTGGCTTCTTCTCGTTATGCGCGTTGGGGACTATCCCGTTTCCTATCCTCTTTTGTTTTGTGCCTGACCAGGATCCAAGACAAAGACAACGACCAAAGGCGCCAGGATCCAAGTCAAAGACCAAAGACAAAGGCGTCCAAGGAGACCAACGTCCTAAGGGACAAACCCACCTGTGCTTCCGACAATCAAGTCGACCTACGTTCATGAGGAACAAACCCATCTGTGCTTCCGACGATCGAGCTTTGGGCGCGATCCCCGAAACCAAAAGGGGGAATGTTGAGGGTCTGACCTCATGAGGAAATTACTATGCAGTGATTTTCTCCAAAATGACTGTGCTTAAATTGCTCTGAAAAGCAAATAACCACATCAGCGCCAAGAAACTTCATTTCCCATGATGCTTTGCACACGGAAGCATTGGGATGATGTCACCGCCTAATACCAGAAACACGTTCTGCGCATGTGCGGGAGGCCGTGGAGCTTTTCCCGCGAACTAAGACCATAAATCTTCAGCAGAGACAAAGAAACCTCGTTCTTTTGCCCAGGATACCTGGCGGTAAGGACACGCTTGTCGAACGCTCCGACAACTTGAGCACGCGGAAGCTCTAAGTGCCCAATTTGAGCCACGAAACCGCTACAAAGCCACTCGAACTCCATCAGGACCTGACTGGGAACGAGCGGAGCTCCATCCAGCTCTCAGAGACGCTGTAAGTTGTCAAACTCAGCACAAAAGAAACTTCGTTCTCTTTGTGTCCAGCCCGTGGAGAAACACTCGTGGAGGTAAACAACGGAGAAAGCATCAAACCGACGGATGACGCCAAACTGCGGAGAAACACGCAGAACCGTCAAATCAAAACAGTGAGGGACGCTTCACTGTTCTGGTGATCAGAAAACTCATTTCTCTCTCTCCTTTTCTTCTCCCGTTTCCTCTATAGTCCAGAATAAGCAATAAAACCGCGCTATTGCTTAAAAGTAGCTTCGTGTCTTCCTCTTTCGCTCCCAAAACACGTCCGCCGGGTCATTTTGAATAAATAAACTGCTTATTGATCATTGTTTGGTATCTTTAAATGTTTTCTGCTTGGCCACGTGGTTAAACTAAAAGATATTATTCGTGATTAATCCTTTGTGTTGTTTCATGATCCTTTGAAATGTTTTGAGTGAATTTAAGGTTAAGTTACTGATGATTCTAAGTGCCTTGGAAGTTAAAGTGCAAGTTGCCACTCACACTTTAGCCAGACAAAGGGGTCAGCCATCTTGCATACAGACTCCATTTTAGAAACACACACACACATACATACACACAAAACACCTTGAACATTATTTTGAATATACATCCTTTTATTATATCACATGGTTATTATTCATTTATGCCACTGTTTATTCATTTGACAAATCGTTAATTAAACGTTATAAAATTCAGATTTTCGTCTCCAGTAGCTTTGTTGTGTCGAAGAGAAGTCTCTGCTCCAAGGATTCTACGAACTTCAAGAAAGACTGATAAGAGTTTTGGATTCAATTTTTCCCCGGTTAAAGGGGAATGGTGCCCCGTATATCTAAGAATATCTTAATTAATTAATAAATCAGTAAATATTCCCATATTTACAGAATTTATTGAAGAATCCAAAAGTAAGTTAAAGCTTACGAATTGTTCGCTCCTAATAACCCCAACACCCCCTTAGTGATTTTTTTTAGTGTAAATAACCAGTTCCTGGTTTTCAATCACTCATCCTTGTTTCCAGCACCTAGAACAGACCCGGGCATTTTACGGCCCGCGGGCCACATCCGGCCCTTTGGTTGACTTTGACCGGCCCGCGTAAGGTTAATTGGAAATTACAAAATAAATGTATTTTCTCATTTTACCTCATGCATGGGCTAAGGCTGCATTGCTTTTATTTTGAAGTTGTTTTTTACGTGCACAATGACGCAATACGTATAGCAACAAGTGCCAGCGGTTGACATGGTGATTGTAGCCTGAGAAATGTCCGCTCATGCAAAAAAAAAAAAAAAAAAAAAAGAAATATGCCGAATGCAGGATTTTCAACAAAAATTGGACTGCTAAGTATTTTTTTTACTGAAGTCGGAGGTAAAGCCGTGTGTTTGGTTTGCGGGGAGGAGATTGCCGTGTTTAAGGACTACAATTTGAGTCGGCATTACGACAAGAAACACTCGGAAAAATACAAGAACTCATCTGATGCTGAGAGGGCACGGACATCCGAAGCTTTGCTAGCAAAGTTGCAAAAGCAGCAAGGCTGTTTTACTAAGCTTCACACATCCAGGGATGCAGCAACCAGGGCCAGCTTTGTGATATGCCACAAAATAGCTAAAAACAACAAGCCGTTTTCGAAGGGAGAGTTTGTCAAAGAGTGTATGGTGGACTCTGCCGCACTAATATGCCCTGAAAAAAAAAGGTGCATTTGAGCAAATCCCGCTGTCCAGGCGAACCGTGACCAGGAGGATCGAGGACATTGCGGGGAACCTGGAGCTTCAGCTGCAACGTGAAGTGGCAAGTTTTGACTTTTTCTCATTAGACGGGAGCTGTGATGTCCGGGACACAGCCCAGTTGCTCGTATTTGTCCGGGGATAACGGACTTCAAGCTCACAGAGGAGCGGGCAGCAATGCGGTCGATGAAAGGGACAACGACAGGGAGTGATCTTTTTACAGAGGTAAATGCGTGCACGGACACTCTGGGATTGAAATGGGAGAGACTGTCAGGTGTCACAACAGACGGTTGTCCAAATCTTAAGCCGGGCGTACACTGTGCGACTTTTTCACTTTTTTGATTTTCCAGTCGTGCGAGAAGCCACGACATCGGGGCGAGTTTTGCGCCGAGCGGTCGTGTAGTTTACAGGGGGTTACGAGAGGCCATTAACACCACGTGACCAGCCGCCGATCAGCAATTGTGAGGTCGCACGGACTTCTGGTGTGTTTAATATTTCGCTCGTCCCTCGTGAGGGTATCGCACTGTTGAAGCGGCGCTGCGAGCAGCTGCGACCCAAAAAGTATCAGAACCGCTCACGGCGCATGCGCGCGCAATCCTGCACCAACGCCGGTGTATTTCCCTAATAACACACGTTGTTCGTTTTTGTTTCTACACGTTTTTTTTTACTCACAAAGATTGTCAAGAAAGCGTGTTTGTCGTGTTCATGTCAAATTAAACTGATCACAAAACACAGATTTACTTTCTTTATTTCGTTTTCCTCATCCAACCCCCATAAATCCCTGTGTGTCCTCCTGCAGCACTCCCGAAGGACAACAGGCAAGACAAAAAAGTCTGACGTGTTGAGTAAAAACTGCTATTTTTAGCACATTTTTAGGGCCGACGTGTTGCTACCAGACGTACAGTGTGAGCAGTCAGGTCGCATACGAGAACTGGGTCGTACAGTGTGAGCACATGACTCGTGAAATCTGCTCTGCGAGGAAGTCGTACAGTTTGAGCTGAAGCTGAGTGCTGCGAGTGAAAAAGTCGCACAGTGTACGCCCGTACAGGGAAAAATGTCGGACTTTTGAAACGCATGCAAGATAAAGTGACAGAAATCGATGCAGATCAAAAATAGGTGTTTTTGCATTGAATTATACACCAACATGTGTTGTGCAAGTCAGTGCTAAAAATCAACCATGTTACTGATTTTACTAAAATAATAAACTTCATCAGGGCGCGGGCAATGGATCACAGACAGTTTGTGGCTCTTGTGGAGGACTCCACACAGCTGTCAGCTGGCTCAGCCTGGGGAAAGTGCTGAAGAGGGTTTGGGACTCGAAAGCAGAGATTCAGGATCTCTGCTGGATTTCTACTCTTCTCTTAAGGAGGACTTTCCAAACCTGAAGAGACATGCTCAGAAGATGTTGGTTCTCTTCGGCTCTACCTACATTTGTGAACAAACATTTTCAATGATGAAGTTTACAAAATCCAGGTAAAGATCCTCTCTCACTGATGATCATTAGTCAGCTGTGCTTCGCTTCTCCACCTCAGACATTCAACCTGACTTTGATGCACTCGTTAAAGCCCAGCAGAGACTAGATTTCTCTCACTGAATAAGAAAAAAATCGCTTGAAAACACAAAATAAGGTGTTTGGACCACAAATGTAGGCAACTAGCAGTGAACTGGGACACTTTTTTTAAACCTCTTTCTCAAGATCACAGTTCAGTGATTTTATTTTACAGACGATACTGTGTGTCTGTAGAATGCTAAGAACCTCTTTCCAACAATATTTGAAACTCAAAATGTGTTTTGGAGTGAATGTGACTGAAACTGTTAACTAATATAAATCACAAATGTTTAACAAAAACCAAATGTGCACACTTTGTTTACCATTGCCTTGGGAAATTTGAATAAATCACATTTTTGTAAGACAACCTCACTTTTTCCTTTTTGCTCATTTATAACATATAGTCTACTCTTACCAGCTTGAAAAAACGATGGTATTTACTGCTTTTTATAAAGAAATACCATTAATATTATGCATAATTGACTTCAGCCTTTTGGCCTGGCCCTCCACAATATTTTCTATTTCTCATGTGGCCCCATGGAAAAAATAATTGCCCACCCCTGACCTAGAACCAGTGGAATTCAAATCTGGGACTGGAGGGACGTTTTAGCATGTTTTACGGGTTTCTCTGCTCCAACACACTTGATTTAGTGGTTGAGTCACCTGTGCAGCAGCTCATCAGGCTCTGCAGAAGCCAGCTAATGACCTGCTGATTGATATCAGATGTGTTGAAATAGAAATAAAAATAAAACGTGCTGGATACCGACCCTCCAGCCCTGGAATTGAAAGCCCCTGATCTAGAATAAACTTTCTTTGGATTGGAAGGCTAAAAAATGGCTTCCCAATAATTAGAACGTGTTCTTTGGTTCTCAATTTGAAAAGTTTGCCAGAAAGAGTACCCCCCCCCCCCCCACTGGAAACCTGCCATTTAGCTTTTTCTTGGCAAGAAGAAAATAATTATGTCAAAACCTTCATGCATGTAAAGCATTGCTAAAGAGGTCAGTCCTAATTTATGCTTTCTGTGAGACAGGTTGTGAACAGTGCATGTGGAAATACTAAGAGGTGTGGAGGGCATCAGTGGACCGAAAATAATTATCAGTCATTGGCTGAGTGCTGAATCACCACTGCGATGCTCAATTTGCTTCTATTAGTGTCATAAGGTGCCAGCTGTCAGTAGAATTGAAGGCATTGTGAATATTTTGTGGTTATGAGAAAGAGATTGCAGGACGAGTTGTCTAAGAGCAAGAAAATGTCCAAAATTCTAAAATAAAAACATAACATTTGAAACAACAAATTTGAGGTCAGCCAGCTGCCAAAAGAAAAGTCCATAAGTGTAAACTCATGAATAACAAGTTAGAAGAATCCTCATGTTTGCTCACTGGTATTTAGTGTAGGGATGTGTCTTAAAGGCTGAATTAATCTGTGTTCCATATCAGATTATTATGCCTTTGTCATGGTCTGCGTCTCCCCTCATGTGTCTCCTTGTGTTCTCCATTCGTCTCTAGGTTCTCCTGTTGTTCATCCTAGCGCCCTCTTGTGTCATTGTCTACATCTTGCTCATGTGTTCCCAGAGCTGCAGCCCCTCTAGGTTTTCCTTCCCCCCAGGTATCTCCCTCCAAGTCCGCTCCTGCCTCGTGTCATCTGCTGTTATCTGCATTTGGGTCCTAACCTCCTCCTAACCCGCAACGTGACAGCCTTATTATTACGCTTTACTATGGACCAAAAGTATCCTTTGTTCCCTTTGAATTCTCAGCTGTTGAGTGTCCTAAATTGTTTTTTGGTTTCATGAAAAACCATTGACTATGTCACATAGACACACACATGCACACACTGGTAGTGATGAGCTACAACATAACCACAGCTTCCCTGGGACACACTAACAGAGGCAAGGCTGCTTTACGCAGGTGCCCTCGGTCCCCCCGACCACCACGAACAGGCAAGGAGGTTGAAGTGTCTTGCCCAAGGACACAACAGCAGCAGATATCTCCACTGCAGCCAGGATCAATCCTTGAACCTTCTGATCCCTGGACAACCTGCCCTACCGCCTGAACGAAAGCTGCCCTATCACCAAGCCCCCACAATGCGGGACAGAACTTGAGGCCAACGCGGAAGTGAAATAAATTGCAGTTCCACCCTCATCCACTAGGGGCTGGTGTCAGAAGCGAGCAAATCCTCATTGACTCCCATGTTAAAAATACCAGTTTCACAGCAGAAATAAACATGTTTACAGCCTGGTTCCAAAACATGTTTTTGGTTTAAATTATCTAGTTTACACTCATGACAACTCTGAGGGGGGTGCATTTTTTTTCTCACTCTTCTGTTTAAGTGTGTTAAAAGCCTAAAATTCTGTATAATTAATGAGCATCAGACCAACGTGACCTCAGAGCTAGCTCCGTGGAAAGGCCTCAGTAGAGCCTCTGTCTCGCCTGAAAACTGTTCCGCAATTTTGAATCTCTGAACTTAGACCATTAGTTGTAACATTTGTGCGTTCTTTTTTGGATATTATTTGTGCAATTGTTGGACAAAATGACTTGCTGTGGCATTAATTGCACTAACAGAGCATCCAAGGAGTCTCCACTTCATTTTTTTCAGTAAGTAAAATTATATTTATGTATTTTAGGTCACTGCCGCTTTTGCACTAGCTGAGCTTATCAAAGTAGCTAACTAACTACCATTTTAACATGTACTGTTTAACCATGAAATGTAGATGTAATACGGTAAAATAATTAATAGGGTATGTGTCGATGGGTGTAAAACCCAGTGCATTTAACATAAAAATGGGTTGAAATATGAAGGTGCTCTCGGAGGGAGACTTCTGTGTTCCATTCTTTCACCCGGTTCTCCCTAGCGGTCAGCCTGGCGCATTTCTGACCGCTTCAGCGCCGGTCTGCTGCGCGGGCTGATTGCTTGTGGAGCGGACTCGGAGAGTGACCTGACTGCAGATATACTGCAGCTTGGTGAGTTGGTTGATAGTGCTTGATGTTAGTCTCCAGAAGTCTGTATGCCATCAGATAAACACGCTCGTTTTTTTATTTTTTGCAAATTTGTAAAATAGTGGTGGTGGGGAGCGACTAAATAAGTAATTTGTCCACAAAGAGCCACGACTGGGTGCCCTCTTCTCATGGGAACTAGTGCAGAAGAAGAAACACTATATACATATTTACGAGAAAGTAACACAACATCACACCTTTCTGCATCTAATCAACACAACGACTCCCACACAACAGAGGATAACGATGCAAACGAACCATGAGGAGGTCGGGAGGAGGTGTTTTGCAGGTGACAGTTTCTGCTTATCAAGCAACAATAGACAGCTACAATAAGATCGACCCTCCTATATTCATGAAACCAAAGAAGTCCAGTTGCCTTCTTTAAAATTCCATTTGAATTACCATGCAGATGCCTCACTCATTCATGCCAGGTGTGTGACTGCAGGTAAACACTGGTGTTTGAAAGGGGGTTTGACCTAGGAGAACCTTTGGAAACTCTTATTTATATCGTTTCTGTGACAGCAGCACAAATATTTTTTTCTGGCAACATTTTTTTCAGTCTGGCTAAAAGTCTCTTTAGTCTGTCTCATAATCACGACGTTATGTCATATTGAACAACAGTTGTATTTGATTCTAATTTTAATGATTCTGTTTCAGGTGGAATTGCTGTGTGATTCCTGTGTCCTGTGGCCCATGACCTGTGTCAGCCCGGTTCTGGATGTGGCCTTGCTGAGTTCTCTGTAGCAAGGAGCTCGGCTGTCTTGGAGGTGGTCTGAGTTGGTTCTGTGCCTTGTGGTGGCTGCTGGTTTCCCGGTGCTTGGGGCGGTTCCAGAGTGCACCTGATCCTTGGAGGTCTCACATTTCACATCCCAGCACACGCATGAACACATGCTTGTTGATGTTTGTTGTTCATGGTTTACTTATAGTTCTTCATCCCGCGTTTTCTTGATGATTCTTAGAAATGTTTCTTTACAGGTGCAGCAGCTGGTTGCTGTTTTTTATGTTGGTTTCCTTGTTGTTTTTATATTTCTCTCTTATTAACTTGTTTATCCTCTATCAACCCTCTTTATTCCAGATTGGTTCAGCATTTACATGCTAATGTTGCGATACATAACCCAAACCAATATTACAATAACATAAACTCGTACACAAAAGGCTCCTCTTGATAGAGCAAATCTGTTCAGCACATTCTGACAGACAGACCACCTTTCTTCTGTCATGTTGCTGTACAGGACATTTTAGAGTTTTTCTTTTTAAAGATAAATAGTATTACATTTAAAGAGCAATACTTTCACATTATCATTTACCCACACTTTCTGTACCTGTATTTTGTTGTTTTTCAATAAAGAATGACAAATTATTGAAGTTTATGGGTTTTTTAGCACACAAATATCTATCTGTAAAAAATATCTACAAAGCTAATATTTACATAACAAGTATGACTGGGTTTTGCAATATGGCAGCCTCTAAGGTTTATTTTAGTAAGATTTTTAAACCAAGTAAAGTTAGTAAAGAACACATTTCTATTGGCTGCTAAGAAACTGTTGGACTTAAAACAGGCCTGTTGTAGAAACAACTTGGCATAAATGATTCTTCCCTCCTTTTTTGTCTTAACCAAAGAAATTCCAGTAATTGAGCAAAAACATTAAATTTTTTACATTAGATTTTATAAAATAACAGGACACAAAGTGTCGGTACATTAAAAAAAACGTTAAATAATAAAAGGGGCCCAGAGAGCTGCAGAGTGAGTGGAACATTGGGTTGTGAAGGAAGAACAGAGTTGTCGACAGTGTCATGGCTATAGATAAAATACATCAACAACACATTAGCTATAACAGTCAGGGACATGTTTATCCTGTTTGCCTGAAAATAAATCTGTCCTAAAGGCAAAATACAAAAGCAGCGAGACTCCCACCTGAAAGTCTTTCACTGCTTTTGGAGCTGGCCATTAAGACAATCTTTAATATTAGTTATAAAAATAACATTTACCCTATTTGTGAAATTAACTTTGTCTGACAAAAATATCCCTGGACTGTCATGTCTGATGTAAGGATGCACAACAACTGCACCCTTTAAGCTAGAAATAAATGTAGCCATAACACTGTTGACAAACCTCCTGGCCTCAACTTTAGCAGGTTTTACACCTGCCCTCCAGCTACACCTTTGGGTGATGGATAACATGATGATCATCATATGAGGGTGTAGAAGGTAAAGCCGGTGCAGGTCCTCCTTCATCATGTTTACCAGCTTCACACTGCTGACCACCCCCATGCCATTGCCGCTACAGTGGATGATGAGGACACCAGGAGCTGCTCTTCCTCACAGGGAGTCGAACAAGAAGGGGAGAAAGTCTTTCCACCTCAGTCCACCCCAACTGAACCAGGAGACACAAGACGTCAGGGAGGCCAAGGTTGTCTCCGAGGATCTCGGCAGCTCTCTGGGCACCACGCCTCACGTAGCTGTCTCCAATGATCCAAATGTCTATGGAGAAAAAAATAACAGGTTTGGTCTAGCTGTTTAAAGTCAAGACAGGTACTTAGTACTTACACTTGCTGCTTTGTGTAAACGGCGTTGAAGACACAGGCTGCCATGGTGACCTTTTAACAGATTTCAGAAAAAATTGTAATGAAAGAATGAAACTTAAAACTCCCAGACCTCATTTCATGATTGCTAATCAGCTATGGCTGATTTATTGTTTGGATCACGGTGAGTTACACTAATTCTAATATATTTTTATTTCTATTACACACACATACTTTTTAACTGTTATTTTCACATGACTGTTATCAGGCTGTCTTGTTCTGGTTCTCATGATAATAATTCTGTTTCTTCCAGTAAGTTATCTTGTGCTTACTTCATCTGTATAATGTCTCTCTACTTTTGGTGAGTTGTACTGAGTCCAGAATAAAGGCTAGTTGGCTGTACAAGATACAAACAAGTATTACGTTTTGGAAATATATGAAATGTATTTAGCCTGTTAGTTTATCTCAAATACTAATAACTACCATATTTTCTGGACTATAAATGGCACCTTTTTTTCAGTCTGGCCGGTCCTGCTACTCCGGAGCAACTTATATAACAAAATATGTACGCTACACCGCGCTGCTGCGGGCTGACTCCGACCCAAGAATGAGTTCCCCTGTCCCGCTGGGAGGGTTTCAAACACCTCCATCCTCTGCTGAAGACCGTAGCGTGCTGCTGTGGCGCATTATTCTGTTATTGTTAGCGGTACTTGTCTTGCAATGTGAAATGCTTGGTCTCAGATTCTGTAAGAAAAATAATAAAATTCCCCCCCAAATGCGACTTATATATGTTTTTTTTTCTTCTTCATTATATATTTTATGGCTGGTGTGACTCCGGAGTGACTTATAGTCCGGATAATATGGTATGTTAAAAATATTGAAAACTTGCTCAAAGCAAAATATATTTTCATTACGGAAATAACTTATAAACTTACCGATTTAATACTTTTTTATTCACAGAAAGGTACTTTTCATGAAAAAGCGCCGCAAACCTCCATTTAAACTCCGTGTGAGCTTCAGGTCGCTGGTGTTCCACAGAGTTAGTTCCGGTTGTAGCTAGGTAGCTACATCCGTTAGCTTAGCTCCCACCTCTGTGTTAGCTTTGGGTTAGCCAGGGTTAGCTTCAGGTTAGGTCGTAGCTAGTTCGACCGGGTGTTGTCATTTGATCCCAGCCTTACAGCCCCACCTCAGCTCCTCAGCTCCACCGCTCTTCCCTTTTTGAAATTGTCTGGGCTTGACGGATCCTCTGATACGGTCAAATGGCGGTGTTGGCCACCTCCCATTTCCCTTCAAAAACTCGTTATTGGAGTCTTTGGAAAGACATTGTCCATATAATTCTATGTCGATGCCTATCACACATTGAATCCCACTAAAACACATGTGACCTTCACGTCGCACTGAACCAAAGTGCATCTGGTGAAGACAGCCAAGCACTTGATGCAGCTGCTCTACTTAGTTTAGAGCATGTTAAATGACCATATAAAGCAGTGTCATGACATATTTCACCACATAGGAAGAGGGCTCAATAACGAGGTATTTTCTAGTGAATCTAGTACAAAAACCTTTAAGTCAAAGTCAAAGTTGTTTTTATTGTCATTTCTACCACATGTGCAGGACATACAGAGAAACAAAATTGAGTTTCAGTGCACACAATTCAGAGATCAGACATACGTGGGTAAGACACATGACAAGAATTGGTGACTGCGGTCATTCGCAACATGAGTTGCGCTACCTTAATGGATAGATGAAAAGGGTGTTACATGAGGATAATTGGGGGTAAGGTAAAAAAAAGGCATAGCAGAGTTAGACCCAGCGGGGAGTAACTCTATTATACAAAAAAAAAAAAAATCCTCAACATAGAAGCACAAACAGCACAGATACAAACATCAGAGTCCGATGGGGAGGCGGGGTTGGGCGGGATCCTGGAGCATCCAATGTGAGCTGCCAGTACAGCGCATCAACCAGCTGCAGACCAACAGGTGGGAGGGAGAGATAAGGAACAGAGAGCACATTGAGTTTCCTGCAGGTCGCTGACCTCAGCAGAAGTCACAATCTGAAGGCGGGGGGGGGGGGGGGGGGGGGGGTGGACAGCATCTGTCGGCATTCCTCGTTTCGTGTATCATTACGTAACAAAAACAAGGATGATGCTGATTGTCATTGCCTAAAACTATCTGAGAGAGAAAAGTTCAACATCAAACTAGCAAACAGACAGAACAATGAAATCAAACAGGGTTCCACTGGTGTCCCACTCATTTTCAGTTATTAATTTTTTTTTTCCCTGCGGGAATTTTGTTTGGTTGCCAGCAAAATGTTGAGTGTATTCTGGATGAGAATAGCTCAGACTGGGATGTATTTTCTCAGGGATGCCTCAAAAGCATTTACAAGCATTACAGATGGCTGCTTTCCAATGGCCTAGTGGACTGGAGACCAGTCTGAGATGCTTTTAACTGTTAGCTAATGAGTTGGCTCTGCTTTAGTTGGTATTTAAATATCTAGAGAGAGATTATTTATTACACACTCTCTAGTGAATAACGGGCAAGAAAAGGCACTTGAAGTTTGAATCTAAAAGTGTAGTGATTGTGCGTGCATGTTCTGTCCTCAGGTTGGTGTCACATCTAAGTAGTGGCTGGTTTGAGGGTGTGGATGTAGGGCCAGTCAAGCTGGGCCTGCTGTTAGAAAAAAGTGGTGGCATTTTATATTTGGGTCACTGAAGATTAAAAACACAAAAGAAAAAGGATTTTGAGTGTGTATTTTTCCAAGAAATTAATGTTTTGGTTGGTGGCGCTGCTTCAAAATGGGACAAGCGGAATGTCAAACATGTTAGGTTTATGTGCGACCACATGGTTTCTGATCAGGTGCTAGTCATGAGGTGTCAGTCGCTTCTCGTAACTCCCTGTATACTACATGATGCATGGCGCAAAAGTCTGCTCATCCTCAAAGATTGTTGCTCGAGTGGAAAATTGGCTGAAACTGGGCCCATAATGGTGCGGTGTAAGCCCAACTTTAGTGGGAGACAAGCTCCCCTCTATCCTTAGTGAGAAGGTATTATAACTGCCAACAGAGCTGATCGTTGAGGAGACTTTGTGGACAAACTTATATTTCCCTAACCCTAATCCAAAAACATAAAGGTTGAATGAAGCTGGCCTATGTGGAACTCTTAATGCTGCACTAAATGAAATAGAGAAAGTTCAATTCCTAAAGATAAAAACATATTTCTAATCTCAATCATTCAGCCTGGTGTTTTAGTAGCAGCTAAGGAAAACAAAGAGTTGATGTAGCATCCTAAACAGAAAATATGTAAACTGGTATATAATTATATTATTATTATTATTATTATTATTATTATTATTATTATTATTATCCATTAATATTTCAGTATGTACAAACATTTTCACATCTGTATTGCTTTTTGACAAGTCACAAGGCTTAGTTGTACACCAGCTCTTCTTTTCTCACCATGATGAAACTACTCCAGAACATTTGATCAAATCAAACTTTTCAGTCAAGCTATTTTTCAGTGTCACCTTTATGTTTGATCTATGAGGTCGTTCCCTAGGAATCATCTATCATCATCAAGTGGAGCGATTGGGCTCTCCTGACCACTGAGCTCAGGCTCTCGGAAGACGGGTGCCTCTGTGGAACATCTGTCAATCAAAGACTGGAGAATGCTTTGCTGCATTTCAATCTTTAATGAACCACATAGAAGAAGAAGAAGAAGAAGAAGAAGAAGAAGAAGAAGAAGAAGAAGAAGAAGAAGAAGAAGAAGAAGAAGAAGAAGAAGAAGAAGAAGAAGAAGAAGAAGACAAAGAAGAAGAAGACAAAGAAGAAGAAGACAAAGAAGAAGACGAAGAAGAAGAAGAAGAAGAAGAAAATATCATTTCTATAGTGCCTATCAAGATAAAAATCACGAGGTGCTTCACAAAAACAAAACATGTAAAAATATAAAAAATAATTTAGAAAATGGTTAAAAATGTATTTAAAATGAGCAAAAAATTAACGATTGTGATTAAAAAAAATGTTAAAAAGAGAGTGAGTGAATAGGAAAGAGGGAACTCAATGGATCCTGAGGAAGGTGGAATAGGTGGGGAGAGCAGAATAAAGAGAGAGTGGTGAAGAAGGTCATACAAAAGCCAGCTTGAACAAGTGAGTCTTCAGCTGCTTTTTAAAGGAGACCACTGAGTCCACAGATCTCAGGCTCAGGGGGAGAGAGTTCCAGAGTCTGGGGACCACAGCAGCAAATGATCTGTTACCTTTGGTCTTTAGCCTGGTGTGTTGCACAACCAGTAGGATTTGATCACTGGACCTCAGGGACCTGCTGGGGGTGTAGGGACTAAGAAGATCACCAATTTAAGATGGAGCTTGTCCATGTAAGGCCCTATAGACCAGAACCAGGATCTTTAAATAAACCCTAAGGTTGACTGGCAGTCAGTGACGCAGGAGGAGAAGCGGGGTGATGTGGGTGTGTTTGGAGGACTTGGTCAGAAGCCGAGCACAGGCGTTCTGAACCACCTGTAGATGGTTCAGGGAGGTTCTGCTCAGACACGTGAAAAGAGAGTTACAGTAGTCTAAGCGTGAGGAGATGAAGGTGTGGAGAACTGTCTCAAGTTCAGAGCGGGACAGAATGGGACTCACCTTAGCATTGTTCCTGAGATGGAAGAAGGAAGAGCGAACAAGAGAACTGATATGAGAATCCCTGGTGAGAGCTGGGTCAAAGGTCACACCAAGATTCCTGACAGAGGGTTTGGTGTGAGAAGCAAGCTGACCAAGAGAGTCTCTGACTTTGGGAACCAGCTTGTCTGGGGCACAGATGAGGATCTCAGTCTTATCTTCATTCAGCTGAAGAAAGCTCCCACCATCCAGGTTTTGATAGAGTCTAAGCAGGTGTGTAACAGCTGCAGCTTGACAAGGTTTTGGGGACGAGTTTAAGCCAAGACATGCAGAATCACCACTCGCGCACCAAACACGTAAAAATAAAGCATCTTTATTAAAATAATCAGGAACTGAGGACACACTGGGTAAGGCCCAGTGGATTGAAACAGAACCGCAGCATCTGAGGAGGGGAGAGCAGAGGAGCAGGTGAGTACAGGGAGGTAAGTCAAAAACAGTTGGGTGCTGGGACGAACCTCGTCCCTTCGGTCCGTCATCCCATCTTCCCCTGAGCCGTTTTCCTCACTGCAAAGGATCCAGCACCAGGGACAGCGCCAGGAGTGCTCTGCTCACACTCTCCAGCGCCACAGTGCCAGTTCAGGACCTTGGAGAGAGGCACGCCAGCGGAGATCGCAGCTGACCTGCATCAGTGATCAAGCAGCTCCCAGCGGAGCACGACAGACAGTCTGGGAGATCCTGGATTAGCCGGAGATTCTCCCTTAGCTCACAGACACTTCTGCTACCGTTACCATTCGGGTTTAAGGTTTACACCGTTACCGTTTGGGTTCAAGGTTTGTTGCTAGAGATCCAGGAGTAGCCTGTTTCTCCCTCGCTCATTATTTGTGTTAAGGTTTTCTACGAAGGATCCAGGCTTAGCCTGGGTTCCTTCTGAGAGCGTTTCACACGCCTTGCTAAGGATAAACCTTTTGTGTTGCTGGCTACGGGTTGTTTTCCATAGGGGTTGGGCTTAATTATCCGTTTTAGTAGGATTTAACTGACCTAGGGTCAGTTTTCTTGTGTTGGTGGTTGTTATCCCCATTTGGACTTCTGAGCCGGGGATATTTTTCATTTTGGTGGTTAAGTTAAGTTAGGCGGAGAGCCTTTATCATAAGCAGTTAGTCTGCTTATGTTTTCAGTTTCCACCTTATTTTGCACCACTACTGTTAAGCCCTCTTTGCCGATCAGACAGCGGACACTTTTTGTTAATAAATCTTTTTGTTTTTACTCAAACCTCCTCGTCCTTTACACACCTACACCTATTTTCTTGTGTTAGTCCCCTCATCCTCCTAGACCTTCAGAGGGGGCGTAACAGGTGCAGAGTTAAGACTTATGGGGAGGTGGGAGCTGAGGAGTAGGGAGGGTAGGTGGAGTGCCGGGGTGAATCCAGGAAGGAGGGTGTCCAGGAGAGGGAGTGCGAGGAGAGCAGGAGAGCAGGCCGGTAGGGAGGAGAGGAGAATGGTGAATGCTGTGTCCAGAAGATTTACAAAGCACAGGTGAGAAATCCAGCGGGACTGTGGAAAGGTAACAGGGAGCCACAGGAGAACCAGAGGAGCTTCAGAAGTCCAAGGAGTATCCTGAGGAGTCAAGGTAAGGTCCACAACAATCCAAAAAAACCTAGGAACAGGTAAGCAGGGTAAATCCACAGAGACTCAAAAATTCCAAAATCACTAGAGTTTAACCAGGAGACACAAAGGGCTGAAACTACCAAGTTGTAGTTAATCATCCAGCGTCAAGTTGTGTTCTCCTCCTCCTCTTATAGCTGGACCCGCTGATTGTCGATGAGCTGCAGCTGGAGCCTCCCTCTCCTGAAACACAGCAAGTCAAAGATGGAAACAATGAGAGGAGTACTCACATCGGCATATGACACAGCTTAGTCATCTCAAGGGGCTTAAAGGAGATGTACAGTTGGATGTCATCTGCATAAAGATGGTAGGAGATTCCTTTGAAGGAGCTTGGGGTGTACTGAAGAGGGAGTAGATAGAGGAGGAAGAGCAGAGGCCCCAGCACAGAACCTTGTGGGACACCATGGGTAAGGGAGGTGGTGGAGGACCTAAACTTGGAGACGGCCACAGAAAAGGAGCGCTAAGAAAGGTAAGAGGAGAACCACTCCAGAGCAGTTCCTGATAGGCCTACCCAGTCTCTCAGCCTCTCCTGTAGGAGGTGATGGTCAACAGTGTCAAAGGCTGCAGTCAGGTCCAGCAGGACCAAAACAGAACAGTCCCCTGCATCACTGTGAGTCAGAAGGTGATTAGAGACCCTAAGAAGAGCTGTTTCAGTAAAATACATAGGTACCCATGGATCTTATGCTCTGTCCTGCTGATTGGATGGGCAGGGCAGCAAGTGTACTGTGTCACGGTTTGCCTCCACCTACTGGTGGATTTTTCTGTTTTGTTTTGTGTTGCAGTTAGGCGCGGCAGACGGCACACCTGTTGGGTGTTTGACTAATTGAGGGAGAGAGGATTTAAGGAGCGGTGCGACTCAACTCCAGTGCCGGTTGATACTCTCACATGGGTATCCCTCTAGCCTCTGAACCTGCCTGCTTGTCCGTGTCTCCATGTTGGTAACCTTAAACTCTGTTCCAGTAACCTGTACCTGCATCACCTACCTTGCCTGGAGTTGTTCCCACGTCGCGTCACTTAAAGATCCTCTGGACTCCTCTCTCCACGTCTGCCCGCCTGCCACACGCTCTGAACTCCTCTTCTGGTCCGACCTTCCTCAGTTCGCCTCCGCTCTGGTCCCGACTCTTGACCGTAAGAACTTTCCCAGTCACAGACTCATCTCCTGGTTCTCTGGTTCTGGTCTCGCTCACCTTCTGTTTATATTCCCGTAGATTCCTGTCTCCTCCTGTTCCTGATCTGCAGCAGCGCCGTTAGTTAGTTTTTGCCTTATCAGTTGTTCCTCATTGTTAATAAACCATTTTACTTTTACTCACCATTCCTCTGATGTGATTCTTCATGTCCTGGGTGAAAGTTCTTACCCACAGCATGACAGAATCAACCGGCCAGAAAAACACCCCCATTGAAGAATCACTTCCCGCAGCCTTAGCAAACACATTAACTCAGCATGAAGGATCCATTCGTTCCGCGCTCGATCAGTTGTCACTTGTTAACCAGCGTTTATTCCAGCTCGATTCCGCACTCCACCAGGTAAACGAGAAACTCACACCATCCTCTGCGGCTGTCCCTGTAGCTTCTCTCCCGTCTCCACTTCCTGTTCCGCATCACGGGGTCGGTTTCCAAGTTGCGCAATCCCCGCAACCAGTCAGAGACATTCGCCGGTGAACCTGAAAGATGCCGTGGTTTTTTATTACTTTGTGAATTAGCTTTCAACAGATCGCCTGAGACGTTTGTAAATGATGCAATTAAGATTTCTTATATTGTCAGTCTGTTGCGCGGTAAAGCTCTACAGTGGGCCGAGGCCAGGAGTCGGCAACCAACCTTTCTGCAAGGACCATTTGCAGCCTTCTTAGCTGAATTCAAACAGGTTTTTGATAAATCAGAATCCCCAGCCGAAATCGCCAAGCAAATCTGGAGTCTCCAGCAGGGCCGACAATCTGTAGTAGATTTTGCCATTGACTTCCATACTCTTGCCTCCCTGTCCTCACTAGATGAACCGTCACTTAGAGCTGCATTTTCTCACGCGCTTAATGATCGGATTAAGGATCAATTAGCATTCTGCCAGGAACCAGAGAACCTAGAGTCCCTAGTCCAGTTAGCGGCCAACATCGAGAGACGTTTAAAGGAGAGACTCAGGACACAGAACCTCAGACCAATCCCTGACCATGCTCCACCACGATCACATCACCCTCATCCCTCTCCGGCTCATCCTGAAGAACCGATGCAGATAGGTCGAGCGAATCTAACCCCTGAGGAGAAGGAGAGACGTCGCTCTTTGGGTCTCTGCTTTTACTGTGGGCAGCCGGGGCACATGCTGCATTATTGTCCGGTTCGACCAAAAGCCAGGGCCCATCAGTAGAATCTGGGTTACTGATGGGTGGCCTTCCTGGAAATCAGAAATCCCGGTGCAGCTTAACATGTTCTGTTTCCTATAACCAACAGACTTTCTCAACCCAGGCATTGGTGGACTCTGGATGTGAGAGGAGTGTTCTGGACATAACAGTGGCTCGACAGCTCAACATTCCCACCATTCCTCTCTCTACCCCCATCCGTGTTTCCTCATTGGATGGCTGTTCTCTCACAACCATAACTCATCGCACTGTTCCAGTTACTATGCAGATTTCGGGTAATCATCACTAGACTTTGAGCTTCTATATTTTTCCTTCACCTCAATCGCCAGTGGTTTTGGGTCATGAATGGTTAATATTACACAACCCACAGATAGACTGGAAAACAGGGTTGGTTTCTGTATGGAGTTCCTTCTGCCTGTCTCAGTGTCTCCTTTCAGCTCCTCGTCCAGCACAGATCACCAATAACACTCCTCCGGAACCACCTGACCTTACTGGGGTGCCCGCCGAATATCACAACCTACAACAAGTCTTCAGTAAGGATCGAGCCTCCTCTCTACCTCCTCATCGCCCGTATGATTGCAGTATTGACCTCATCCCGGATGCCATCTTACCTACCAGTAAGCTATACAGCCTGTCTAAACCCGAGCAAGCCTGCATGTCTGATTACATTTCAGAATCCCTAACGTCCGGAATCATACGACCATCCACTTCTCCCCTGGGTGCTGGATTCTTTTTCGTTTCCAAGAAGGATGGCTCGCTCCGCCCCTGCATTGACTACTGTGGTTTGAATCTGATTACCGTTAAGAATAAGTATCCACTACCTCTCCTATCTTCCACGTTCAAACCCGTAAATTATGCTTCAATTTTTACAAAATTAGATCTGTGCAACGCCTACCATCTGGTCAGAATTTGTGAGGGTGACAAATGGAAGACGGCATTTAAGACACCGTTAGGTCACTTCGAATATCTAGTAATGCCATTTGGTCTCACCAACGCACCTGCTGTATTCCAGTCCCTAGTCAACTCCGTGTTGGGCGATTACATTAACCAGTTCGTGACAGTTTACCTGGACGACATCCTCATTTTTTCCAAAAACTTGACTGAACATCGCCAACATGTCCGTGCGGTGCTCCAGCGCCTCCTGGAGAACCGGCTGTACGTTAAGGCGGAGAAATGTGAATTTCACGTTCCTTCAGTGAAATTCTTAGGTTTTGTGCTGGAACATGGGAAACTAAAGACTGATCCTGATAAGATCGCTGCTGTCTCGTCCTGGCCCACTCCGACTACCCGTAAGCAGCTCCAGAGGTTCTTAGGTTTTGGCAACTTTTACCGCAGATTTATTCGAGACTACAGCCGGATAGCTCTTCCATTAACCCAGCTCACCTCCATCAAGAGACCATTTCTATGGACTGAGGAGGCTAACCAGGCTTTCCTTACTCTGAAGGAGAGTTTCGCTCACGCACCCATCCTCACTCGCTCGGATCCATCAGCTCCATTCACCATGGAGGTTGACGCTTCTGACACCGGGGTTGGAGCTGTCCTGTCCCAAGTTTCACCCTCTGATCAGCTTCTCCATCCCTGCGCATTCTATTCCCGGTGTCTTTCCCCAGCCGAGCAGAACTATGATGTTGGTGATCGGGAGTTGTTGGCGGTGAAGCTGGCTTTGGAGGAGTGGCGTCACTGGTTGGAAGGAGCAGAACACCCGATTACCATTTGGACAGATCATAAAAACCTATCCTACCTGAAGGAGGCTAAAAGACTCAATCCCCGTCAATCCCGTTGGTCCCTGTTTTTCTCCAGATTTAACTTTACCATCTCTTACAGACCCGGTTCAAAGAACGTTAAACCAGACGCCCTTTCTCGACAATATGCCTCCGACAGGGAAGTGGAGCCTTCCACCATCATCCCTGCCTCCTGCATAGTCGGCTCTATCACATGGGACATTACCAACAAGGTCCTGGAGGCTCAACGGCAGGAACCCGACCCAGGTAGCGGTCCTCCTAATAAGATTTTTGTTCCCACCAGCACCCGGGGCCCACTCATTCACTGGGCCCACACCGCCAAGTTCTCCATTCATCCAGGTCTGGGAAGGACCATCTCTCTAATCAGAAGGACATTTTGGTGGCCCTCCATGTACCGGGATGTTAAGGAGTATATCAGTGCCTGTCAGGTATGTGCCAGACACAAGTCTAGTAACCAGCCTCCTCAGGGTCTTCTCCAACCTCTGCCTGTGCCCCATCGACCATGGTCTCATATTGCTCTGGACTTCGTTACTGGTCTTCCTCTGTCTAAGGGCTTCACCGTCATACTCACCATTGTCGACCGCTTCTCAAAAGCCTGTCATCTGGTTCCCCTGAAATCCCTTCCTTCTTCTACCGAAACAGCCAACCTGCTCGTCAAACACCTTTTCCGCCTGCATGGATTACCCAGCGAGATCCTCTCTGATCGTGGACCTCAGTTCGTTGCCCGAGTGTGGGCTGACTTTGCTAAACACCTGGGAGCCAAGGTTAGTCTCACCTCTGGTTTTCACCCTCAGACTAACGGGCAGGTGGAGCGCATGAACCAGGAACTGGAGGCTATGCTGCGCTGCATCTGTTCCTCCAACCCTGCCGGATGGAGTGTGCAATTACCATGGGTGGAATACGCCCATAACTCCCACACGTCGTCATCCACAGGTCAGTCTCCCTTCGAGGTCTCGCTTGGGTACCAACCCCCTCTGTTTCCCTACGACTCTGCTTTCTCCACCTCAGTTCCTCAGTTCCTGCGCCGAGCCCGCCGCACTTGGAATCAGACCCGTGCAGCGCTCCAGCGTACCGCGGAGCGCAATCGCCGGATTGCTGACCGCCACAGGCGGCCTGCACCCACCTACACTCCGGGTCAGTTAGTCTGGCTCTCTTCCCGGGACATTAAGGTTCGTGGATCTTGCCGGAAGTTCTCTCCCCGCTTCCTGGGTCCTTTCCCTGTGGCCGAAGTCCTGGGTCCGGTCTCTGTCCGCCTGGAGTTGCCCCCCTCCATGCGGCTGCATCCAGTCTTCCACGTCTCCCTCCTCAAGCCGGTGGTGTCCAGCCCTCTGTGCCCTCCTGACGCTCCTCCTCCGCCTGTCCGCCTCGCCGACGGGAGTGTCGGTTACCGTGTGCGTCACATCCTGTATGTTCGACCGCGGGGTCGCGGCCGGCAATTCCTGGTAGACTGGGAGGGCTACGGCCCCGAACACCGGCAGTGGGTGCCTGGGTCCTGGATCGATGATGTCTCCCTCATTGATGACTTCGAGGCCTCCTGTGCTTCCTCCTCCTCCGCCTCCTCCTCCTCTGCTGGGCCGCCGGGTGGCGTCCCTTGAGGGGGGGGGCACTGTCACGGTTTGCCTCCACCCACTGGTGGATTTTTCTGTTTTGTTTTGTGTTGCAGTTAGGCGCGGCAGACGGCACACCTGTTGGGTGTTTGACTAATTGAGGGAGAGAGGATTTAAGGAGCGGTGCGACTCAACTCCAGTGCCGGTTGATACTCTCACATGGGTATCCCTCTAGCCTCTGAACCTGCCTGCTTGTCCGTGTTTCCATGTTGGTAACCTTAAACTCTGTTCCAGTAACCTGTACCTGCATCACCTACCTTGCCTGGAGTTGTTCCCACGTCGCGTCACTTAAAGATCCTCTGGACTCCTCTCTCCACGTCTGCCCGCCTGCCACACGCTCTGAACTCCTCTTCTGGTCCGACCTTCCTCAGTTCGCCTCTGCTCTGGTCCCGACTGTTGACCGTAAGAACTTTCCCAGTCACAGACTCATCTCCTGGTTCTCTGGTTCTGGTCTCGCTCACCTTCTGTTTATATTCCCGTAGATTCCTGTCTCCTCCTGTTCCTGATCTGCAGCAGCGCCGTTAGTTAGTTTTTGCCTTATCAGTTGTTCCTCATTGTTAATAAACCATTTTACTTTTACTCACCGTTCCTCTGATGTGATTCTTCATGTCCTGGGTGAAAGTTCTTACCCACAGCATGACATACTGACACTCAGTATGTTAGGGGATGTTATGTGCTGAGCGAGTGTGATCCATGTATAGAGAGAGTGATTACTTTTTTGTGTTTCACATGGACATCGCACAACGTCGGCACCACGGAGGATCAGAGAGGAAAAGTGTGTGTGGACTGAACTGAGCTCCTGCTGCAAGACATGCCAGGGTTGCTGGGGCAACGGTGAGAGATTTCCTCAAAGAGGACGTATCAACAGCACCAACGCTGGGAGGAGTCTCCTGGAAGCGCTGCAGGAACCCCACCTGCAGCTAATGAACTGAGTAGACTCCTCACCTCCTCACGCAAGATTTAATCAGCTCATGGACGGTCAGTCGAGGAGTGACTCTTTAACCCTGAACTCGCCTCCGTGGTTGCCCTTCCTTGCACATTTGCTATTTATGGTAAAATAAGATCTGGCTTCAATAAGTGCTTTAGTTAAAAGGCGTATCCTTCGCACTTATTTCTGTTTTCCAGGTTGTTTGTCCTAGGAGACATTTTGAGCACCAGAGTGATTTTGTTAGGAGGAGTGGCCCCATCACTCTTGGTAGGTGCGTTAAACTATTCAAAATTTGTAAGTTATCGTCCGTACTCAGTTTTGAGACAGATCGTTTTCAGTTCCCCTTTTGTACCCCGAAATGGGAAGACTTTTGATATATATATATATATATATATATATATATATATATATATATATATATATATATATATATATATATGTGTGTGTGTGTGTGTGTGTGTGTGTGTATGTGTATATTTTCTTTTTTTTTTTAAATAGTGGCTTTAGAAGCTCTATTGTAGAAATTTTGGTTGACGCTTTTCCAACTGTTGTGATTTTCCTTTGGGTACCCTTTTGGTTGATTTTGTTTCATTGTGGGCTTTGGTACCGTTTGTTATTTCCTCTGGCCCACAGGGGAATCCAGCATCACAATTGTAACCAGACCAAGCTTGATCTTATCTATTAAAGAGAGAGAGGAAAGTGCTACAGTTACCCCCTTCATTATTTTGAAACATAACAAGAGATACTGCACCAGCAATCAGAAATCATGGCTTTAAATTTGCACCTAGAGAAAATTGCTCTTTAAAATACTTGTTAACCATGATAAGATTTCAAGATGCCAGTCAAAGATGTGAATCCTGTGGCAGCTTGGTGAAAGGCGTAGCTGTGAGCCAGCAAGGGAGAAGTGATCCTCATGGAGGAGTGTGCCTTCAAGCTGGGGAGGGTAAACATTAATTCTTGTTGGCATCTGAATGTGTTTGCTGAAAAGAGTGGAAGAATCTGTAATTTAAAAACATCGTGTCTCAGTGTCCATTCAGGACATGCATAAGATGCAGTAATGGCTCACAGAAAGACACAAAACAAGACTTTCTCAAACCTTTGGAGGCTCAAGAGCAGCAGTTCATTTTGTTAAGCGAGTGTCATTTCTGTGCCGCTTTGAAAGATAATCAATGGCAGGCAAGTGAATAGTATGGTAAATAGATGAAACTTTGATTTAAGCAGTCAAGTTAATGGAAACAATTCAAACATGCCAGCGATGCTCACCTTGATCAACAGCGTCTGTAAACCTAAACATAGGAAGTCTGCTGATGAAGTGCTAGTTTAGAATAGTGAGGAGTGCCACCCCCTCCCTGTCCAGACTGTCAAATGTGCATAAAGGAATTCAAGAGCCAAAGAAGGTCCAGCCAGTGTTTCACTGGAGAATGAGTAAGAAACTAGCTGGAAACACAAATTTTCAAAACAGTATACAAACTTTCATTTGAAATGATAATGGATAAACTCTGGTGTGTAGCTGGTATTGTTGGGGAGAATGTTTTGTAAATGTATTTAGTTACAGAATACTGAATACTTGCTTTAAAATGTATTCTGTAATGTATTCTGTTACTTTGTTTAATCTTGGTACTGTATTCAGAATACTTAGAATACTTTCCATAAAATTAGCATTTAGGTCTCTTAAATGTCACAATATGTGTTGATAGCTACTCGCGCAGAAAAGCAGGGCATATTAATGCTAAATGTCATGCACCGACTGGGAAAAAAAATAAAATGATAAAATTATTTTTGTTACTTTATTTATCAGTCAATAGAAAATATATTTCTGTTTCTGTGAGAAAGTGCTTGAACACTGCACAGCATTACTGTCTGCAAGACAATGGCCGTGGTCGAGATGAGCCAGTTCTGCGCAGATTAGGTCACTGGTGATCAGTGCGCAGTGCATGCCAGTTAGATTTGTGTCCGACTTGACACCGAGTTGCTCTGACGTCATGCATACGTATGCAACGATAACCTCGTGAGATCAAGGCGGCCGCAGATTTTGGAGCAAGGCGCTGCAGTTCCTCTCCACCGGTTGCAAAACCTAGGGCATGAAGGGAAACGCCTGACTCTCACCTGATCTAAGATCTGATTGGTTCACATTTTGTTCCAAACATCTGGTGGTTGAATGCAAAATGTTAGTTGGTCACATGTATTCTGTAAATCATGTAACGTTGATGATGACAACTATATAGGCCATGTGAGAAATGTGTTTTGTCTTTTGTCATGTTTCTTATGAGTACACTAAAACAACAGCTGATAACCTTTACTTTTTACAACAGTCATACCTTCATATGCACATGTCTACAATATATGATATCCACAAGCATGTGAGGATCAGTGGCGGCTGGCCAGTAGAGGGTGATAGGGCGCCGCCCTCCCAGTTTCCCCACTGTTTTTAATTTTTATTAAAAAAAATAAATAAATAAAATTAACAATAATCACATATTCTAAGTTAATTGTGTGTTTTGTAACAAAAATAAATCATATATATATATATATATATATATATATTGGTCTCTGCCGGTCTCTGCCGAGCGGTGGAGGCTGTGTGCTGTTTTTCAATCGCCCAAACAAGACGGGACCAGTTGTCCAATTGCTGACAAGAAAATCAAAGGGTAGGAATGGGAATGTATCCAATCAGCGTCGACGTTGTTTCAGAACGTTTCAGAAGCATGATGGGCGATAGAGCTACCGCCAAGGCTTTCGTTGGTGTTCGGTAGAACTCGGAGAGTCTCGACTCCAGCACGTTTTTGGTCGTGACTCGTGATGCACATGGAGCAGACGCAGACATGGACGCCATGAGCCTACAACCAGGATACCGGATCTCAGCAGCCACTGAATTCAGTTCGGTCTCTTCTCCAGCATCCGTTCGAGAGGAGAACTATGGTGGAAAAACTTAATGTCAAAGAGCTTGGACCAGATCAGCCCGACGTAAAGATAAGCCAGCAGGACAAGGAGAGAGGTAAACTGTACACACAACGCTTCTCCCAAAATTGGTACACCAGGAAGCAGTGGCTAACTGGATGCAATCACGCTAATGTGTTATTTTGCTTTCTTCGTCTTCGTCTTCCTCCGCTTATCCGGGTCCGGGTCGCGGGGGCAGCATCCCAATTAGGAAGCTCCAGGCCGTCCTCTCCCCGGCCTTGTCCACCAGCTCCTCCGGCAGGACCCCAAGGCTTTTGCTTTCTGTGTTTGTTATTCAAAACGGCTGGGATCCACAGAAGGTGGATGTGGAACTTGTGTCTCATTGGGGACTCCATTCATTCTCTGACTGAGGAATGCAGCGCATCAGTGCAGCAGCCAACAAAGAAAGGGAGGATGTTTGGACAGGGAGAACAGCAGCTGGGTGCAGAGGTAAGCTGTACATTACATTTCTGTAAACAAGACAATCAGAATCAGAAATCCTTGGTTGTCCCACAAACCGGGACATTTGTTTAATAACATGTACACTGTTTAATGTGCAATAACTGTAAAAACTAATTTCAACACACATACCTATTATACATATTTAATCATGTAAATGTGTATTTCATGTAAATTTGTACATACATCAATCTGATTCCATTTTACTTGTTACACTTCTGCTGCAGCAAGCAAATTTCCCAGCTTTTGGGACAATAAAACATTTCTGATTCTCAATTAGATGTTTTTACATTTGAAGTAAAAACATCTCATTGAGAATCAGAAATGTTTTATTGTCCCAAAAAGTGGGAAATATGACATTTGTAAGAGGATACTGATGACATTATTTCCTATGAAAGTGTTTCCACTTTCCATAAGTCCTAACAGTGTAAATTTCTGGCATTTTGTCTAAGTAGTGTTTACTACCATTACTGTAACAGTGACCTGCTCATAATTTTTTGTGTTCACTCAAATGTTGAAATTAAACAAAATGTTTTTGTTACTTGCCTCTTGCATTGCCTATTTACCATTTATGGTCATGTTATTTTATGTGCAATTTAATGCAGTATTTTTCAACCTTGGTCCGCAAGGCAGTTTGCCAATAGTCAGACACACCTGGATTTATCAGTTTGTCCAATAATGTAAGACAGGAAATAAAAGAGCTGTGCTTAATTCAGGAAATAGTGAAGTTGTGCACAAAGCTCAGAAAGCACAAGTTTGTTTTAAAAAAACAATAGCACAGCCCCACCAAAAATATTTTTCACCAGCCGCCACTGGTGAGGATGTGTTTCAGTTGCTAACAGGCACCAGAATTAAAATAAAAAATGAAACAAGTATGGACTCTAACGCGATATCTTCATCTATTGTCACCCGCGAGCTACACATGTAAGGAAATCTGTCTGACTTAAATGCCAGCTTTCAGCCACTCCCCCTGCTACCTCCGTCTGCTCTCGTCTGTTTTCCAGGCGAGGCGCTGCTCAACTCGAACAAGGCCAATGTTTTCTAGACAAAATACTTCTAAATAATTGGGACTGGCCAATCACAACGCTTTTTTTTTTTAGAAAATATTTTTGTATTATTTTTATTTTTTATGTGTTTTGTAGTTTTTCCAAGATGGAATGGCGGACAGCCTCATTGACAGACATCCAAAGGAGTCCAATCACAGCGCTCTATATGTTTGATGAGCCAATTATAGAGCTCTCTCAGCAAAATGGGCGGGATGTACCTGCAAGTTAGCAAACCAAGATGGCCGCTGCTCCGTAGTGGTTCAATCACAGCGTTGTTTTGGTTTGGTGGGCCAATCACAGCACTCTGTTGGTGGATGGGATGTTACTGATATAAAGATAGCGGTAGATTGTTTGAAACAGCTTTGGCATCAACTTTGGACTATTTTTGACTTAGGGTTTTCTTTGAGTCAAGGGGAGATGGATGGAGGTACTTAAGTTTATTTCGAAAAGGATGTAATTGCATCTTTTTCGACGGAGTAGGGCGGACCGCATCGTTGACTTGACATCCGTAGCGGTGAGTACGTCAGGTTGTTTGGTATCCAATAGCATGCAGGGAAAAACCGTAGATCCCACCCTGCGCTTAGAGCAGAGAATTAGTCACACCTACCCCAGTTATCCTCCTCACCTGTTTACCAGATTATCCTCTTGTATTCAAACCCTGCTTGTTCTGTTGTGTTTGTGTCAGGTTCGATCGGCTGAGCTGAAGTGTAGCAGAGGTTGCTTGTAGCGTAACTACATGACCCAGACGCGGAGTGGCTAGCGTTGGGTTAAACAGAGCACGCGGCTTTGATCTGGGAACGGCAGCGCAGTGCTCGGAAAGAGCCCTAGACTGAGCAGCAGTTCCGAATAAATAAGGAAGCTGACTTACTGGTGGTAGACAGCGTGGAAAGATCCCTTTCCTGGTTTGAGGGCTGGTAAGCCTGAGAACTCGGGTCGATGTCTGGTATGAACGATGACTGAGTGATGAATGAGCGGTGGCACTTCAGTAAATAGAGTCGGCTTGATGACGTCGACGAGCCACGCTGGTGATGGGAATGCTGGGAAGTGTAGTAGTCCGCCAGTTGGGTCCGTAGGGGGTGGTTAGGAGGAGTTCGTGACAGTTTGCTGTTTTATCTGTTGCTCTCCCTGTGCTGCCGCCACCACCATGACAGCTATCACCACCACCCATATCACCACCACTACCACTAACACCACCACTACCACTAACACTACTACCACTTCCACTACCACCACCACCACCACTACCACCACCACTAACACCACTACATCACCACTAATACCACCACCACCATCACTTCCACTAACACTAACACCACTACCACTACCACTACCACCACTACCACCACCACTACCACTAACACCACCACCACCACCACCACCACCACTAACACTACTACCACTAACACCACCACCACCACCACTAACACTACTACCACTACCACCACCACTACCACCACCACCACCACCACCAATAACATGACCACTGCCACTACCACCAACACCACCATCACTACCTCCACTAACACCACCACCACCACTGCCACTTCCACTACCACTACCACTAACACAACCATCACCACCACCACCACTACTACCACCACCTCTACTACCACTGCCACCACCACTACTACCACCACCACTACCACCACCACTACTACCACCACCACTACCCACCACCACCACCACCACTACCACTAATACCACCACTACGACTACCACTACTTACTCACCTGCAATTGGATCCTCACCTTCCTAACACCATGACAATAGGGTGGCCACATAAGCAGCTAAAACCAGTTAAATATGATTGGCTCTTTAATCACTCCTAAAAATAATTAATGCCTTGTAGGATATTGGCAAAAACTCACATCAAACCACTTTTGGCCCTAAAGCATCCAGATGGAGTATCAGGATTAGTACCTTCATCAGAAACCTGACATATCCAGTGCAATACATGTCTACTGCCCCCTGGTGGAGGACATGTGGGTTGCTGGGGTCAATTATTTTTCTTATTCACTATTGTTATAACAACATGAGCCAATAAATAGTTCCTCATTAAATGCAAAATTCAAACAACGTGATTGTTACATGTCCATTGCTCAGTTTTGTCAAGTAATCTAAGTCTGATTCAACACATTGAGATATCAATTCTGACTTTGTTATCTTGGCCAACCAGTCCTTGGAAGCAATCCATTTAGCAGAGTAACATCACAAACCAGAGGACAGGAGAATGGTGTTTTTTTTTCTTTATTTTTTGCTGCGCAGACTTCTACATTCCCCACAAACCTCACCTCTTCTCGGTGAAAACATCAGCTTTTATACATCTCCTTAATTGGGATAAACCATCACCTAAAACCTCAACACTAAATGTAAAAGCTAATAAATATATACACAATCATAGTTACTTTAGAATATCTACATTCCACATTCATTTCTATAAATAAGCAGTGCTTAACATACACCAATACTTCACCATATTAAAATAACCCAATCACTCTTCCAATCCTCCTCTTAGTATATCCCTCGGGAACCTATAAAAGATCCATACGCCCTCAAGGACTATTTTGCTCACACCTGCTGGCAGGAAACAGGAAAGGTAAGCACACGCCCAAAATACAAATGTTTGTTCCACAGTCCTTTCCTTGTTCAGTTCTTCCCATCAATAAATACCATACTTCCCATCTTAACGGGTCACCTGCTAATCAATATACAAATAAACACATTCAGTACCTCATGAATGTGTCCCATTCTAATTATAAGTATAAGATCAGTAGATCTGTCCAGTATTTAGGTGTGGCAGTGATCCACTGTCACATCTCCTCCCCCCTTACCCACGGTCACAATTCATCAGTCCTCATGTACACGGGAAAGAGAGTCTGCCACAACGTTAGCCTTTCCAGCAAGGTATTGGACAGTGAAATCATAAGGCTGCAGAGACAGGTACCATCCAGTAAGGTGTGTGTTTGAGTCTTTCATCCTCTTCAGTCACTGCAAAGCCCTGTGATCAGTCTCCAAAGCAAAGTGACGTCCCAACAGGTAATATTTCAGAGCGGCAATCGCCCATTTCATAGCCAAACACTTTTTCTCCACTGTAGAGAATCTCATCTCACGATCCTGCAACTTACGACTCAGGAAGAGCACTGGCCGTCTAACACAGCCCACTTCCTGTAGAAGGACCGCGCCAAGACCAACACCTGAAGCTTCCGTCTGCAGAACATAGGGAAGGTCGAAATTGGGAGTATGGAGAACAGACTCACTTGTGATGGCAGTCTTGAGGTCCTTAAATGTCCTCTCACAGTCTCCAGTCCACTTCACCCTGGTTGATGCCGAAGCTCTGGTTAGGACAGTGAGAGTAGCTGCCCTCTCAGCAAAATGAGGGATAAACTTGCTGTACCATCCCACAAGCCCTAGAAACGTTTGCACCTTCTTCTTGGTGGTGGGCTCCGGGTAGGAAGAAATGGCATCTACCTTTCCCACAAGTGGTTTGATTAGCCCCTGGCCGACCACATGACCTAGGTATTCCACCTGGGGCACACTTGCCTGGGTTGATAGTCAGTCCAGTACCTTTTATCCTCTCCAGAACCTGACCAAAATGAAAAACATGGTCCTCCCACGTCTGACTGAAGATAACAACATCATCTAAATATGCTGCCTCAAACCCTGTCATGTCTCTCAGTAAGTGGTCCATAAGTCTCTGAAATGTCACTGGTGCTCCTTGGAGACCAAATGGGATAACTTTGAACTGGTACATGCCAAAAGGAGTCATAAACGCTGTCAGTTCTTTGGCCTCAGGTGCCAGAGCCAACTGCCAGTACCCCTTACTCAAGTCAAGGGTGGTAATAAAAGTTGAGTTGCCATCTCTCTCCAGCAAATCATCTATGCGTGGCATTGGGTAAGACTGACACTTTGACACAGAGTTAAGGTATCTAAAATCAATACAAAATCTCAGTGACCCATCCTTTATTGGAACCAGCACTACTGGACTGCACCACTCACTTGTTGAATGTTCAATGATTCCCATCTGCAACATCAGTGTAACCTCCTTCTTCAGATTAGGCAGCAAACGCTCCAGAATCCTGTAACACTTATGGCGAGGAACCGCGTGCTCTGTCAGGTGAACTTTATGCTCATACCTCATGAATGTGTCCCATTCCAATTATAAGTATAAGATCAGTAGATCTGTCCAGTATTTAGGTGTGGCAGTGATCCACTGTCACAGACTCCCACAAAAATATAATTGAGTTTTGTGAATTCTTCATTCAAAGGTTGAGTGTCATGAAGGCAAGGCCCTGCAACTCTTGCATGGAACTAAAAACCCTCGTGAATGTCTTCAGACATATTCCATCACCTGTATGAACATCTCAAACAAAATGATTTATTGACTTTACTGCAAAAACATCTTCAAAGGGAGTTTATAACTCAGTTTTATACCATGACAGTTTCTGTTATTTTGGTATGTCACCCTAGGAGGATCACACTAGCCCCCAACTGCCCCCCCACCCCCCACCCCCACCCCGCAGAAAACTTTCTGGAAGTGTCCCTGAAATGTTGGGATGTTTACAGTCAGACTAAGACGTTGGCAGTGTTAATTGGGGTCTCTCCTCCAGGACTTTGGACATTCGGGACATCATTTTTTTCATTGTTTGTTTTGTCCGGAAGGACAAGGGAATAACTCCACAAAACACACAATTATTTTCAGAAGCTGAGCACAAAAAATCAAGAAACTGGGATAATTCCATCAAATCATATCTGTGTTTACACACAATAAGTAACAATTCTCATTTGCAGTAACAAGTACTAGTTGGCAACTTGCAATCACCATGTGATTAATCTGTTCCGAGCCACACTCAATTACTCCATTTTCTCCAAGGAATGAGGGACAGCCTGTGGTTTTAACTGTGGGTTTATAATTAGAACAACAATTATTCAGTTCCACGAATCATTGTTGCTACACCAACACACAAATCACACCCTGTTTGAGCGCTTTGCTCATTGCTCTCTTTCACCTTGAAAAGTTCATTTGGGGCTAATGAACATGGCTAGGAGCTCTATGCTCCCTGATGAGAGGGAGACATTTCACTGTTCATTGTTGATGTTCACCATATGGTTGGTGCAACATTTCAGTGGGGACCTGTGATTGTGTTACTTTTAAAGGAGACCTCTGGACAAAAATGTCCTGCTTTGTGTTTGCATGTGTTTTTAGTAGGCGAACAAGACCCCTTGATAATTTCACAGCTCTTTTCAGATGACTATGAGCCTGCAGCAGAAACGGCTCAATTTTAAATCCCTGCATTGGTTTAGAGGTTTGAGCAGTATAGGTCACATGAAATAACCAGTTATTTCTGCTCACTGTTTAGTTTAGAGTTGTACATTTATGGTCGTTGGTGAATATTCTTGATTCCTCAGAGATGCTTCAGCAGTTAAGCTTGATTCTATATGATTTAACCACAACATGATTCAATACGAGTTTGATTTGACACATTGAGACTTGAGATAAAAAAAAAATGACTGCTAAAAATTAATACACAAAATAATGTCTGGAACAACTATCACCCTTGCAACGACTCAGCAGTGAGCAGCAACATTAATGTCTATATTATAAACACCTATACATAAGTATGCCGTTTTCCTAGGAGCTCACTTGATTCACGTGATGAAGCTATTTTTATAATGGTGCTGTTGCAGTTCTTGTGGACTGCAGTCATTGCTAATTAAGGAATCGGTATAGATAAACTACAGAAGTGGCAACAGAAGAAGAGTAAAACGTGGCCAACAGAACATCCATTCTACAGCATTAAGCACCATACACACGTTTTATCATTACTGAACTTGTTCTAAGACAAAGATAAAAGAAACAAAACATCTTTCAGACTTGTAAGATGATCGTTAAATGGTTCATATATTACAGATATAAACAGTAAATGGCCTGTATTTGATAAAGTGCCTTTTAAAGTCATGGAACCCCCCAAGGTGCTTTACAACACAATCAGTCATTCACACATTCACACCCTGGTGGGGATGAGCTACGATGTAGCCACTGCTGCCCTAGGGTGCACTGACAGAGGCGAGGCTGCCGAGCACTGGCGTCACCGGTCCCTTTGACCACCACCAGCAGGCAAGGGGGTGTTAAGTGTCTTGTTCAAGGACACAACAACAGTGACAAACTGAACGGGGCTCAAACCTGCTACCTTCCGATTACGGGGAGAGCACTAAACTCCTGTGCCACCTTCAAATATAGGAAGTCATTTACTGTTGAGTCTGAATTTGACCCCACTGGTACAGAACTGTTCTGCTGATCCTATTACAGGAACACCTGTAAATTTACACATATCTGTTAATCTTCAAATCCTTAGCTTGTATAGGATTAAACTCCTAAATAGTTCTTTATTAGTGGTTGAATTAGAAAAGGAAACCATCAATAGGTGTCCAGCAGGTACTTCTGGTGTCTCCTTTAATAGTTTTTTTGCTTGATTCAGCAATAACATCATACACAGACGCCACCGGCTGCTCCCCCCACCACCAGTAGGGTGAAGCATGTTACGTGTCTCGCCCAAGGACACAATGACTGTGACAGACTGAGCATTTCTTGAACCTGCATTTGTCAGTTGGTGGGCACATAACTCTTCTGCCATCATTGCACTAGAAATTGTTTGATCATGTACCCATCCGCCACTTTAAGTGCACATCTAGGTCTATGGATGCAGCACATTAAATTGAGTTCTGGCTAATAGCTGCCTCATTAAAGTGGTTATTTCATGGTGACCCAGATGCAGGTAGTATTTAAAAAAAATCTAGCTAATGTGCTTAGTTGTGCCCCCTTCAAGTAGGTGAAGTGCCAAATATCTCAAGAAGCCTTCCCAGGAGAGAAATCCAAATCACTTCAGAGCTGGGAGACAGTGAGAGTGGTGGTAGGTTACATCAAATAGTAGAGTTTTTTTAAACATTTACAGTAAATATACTGTTTTTGTCTCATTTACAGTTCACATCGATCCAGTCTGACCACATTTTAAAGTTCCTTTCTCTTCTTCTATCACAAATAAATACAAGTCTAGTATTTAGCTAACAAGCTCAGTTGTCCCAGCAACATCTATGCATCTTAATGATGCTCGAGACTCTGCTTGTCTCAGTAATTGCATCTTTGAAGACAAAAAGCTACAGAGAGAGCCAACGCCAATCCTCAGATTGGTAATTAAAAGAGTGTGGTCGAAGCTGGGAAGGGATGATTAAGGCGGGATAGCCTTGCCACTGACAGATGGAGAAATGAGACTTGTATTGATAGCAGTGCAATGGAGGTTCCTGACACAGAGAGGGGAGTCTATTTAATCCCTCCAAATGCGTGTACTCTCTCATGAAGACATTCTACATTCTGGTGCACTCTCATCAGAATAAATCTGAGGAAGGATTTCAGGAACATTGGTGCCCTATATTATAAGAAATGACTCACTTCGA
The DNA here is from genome assembly GCF_043380555.1 of Nothobranchius furzeri. Lineage (NCBI taxonomy): Eukaryota > Metazoa > Chordata > Actinopteri > Cyprinodontiformes > Nothobranchiidae > Nothobranchius > Nothobranchius furzeri. Next base: position 42,413,498 of record NC_091743.1, read on the forward strand.
CCTCCCATAGAATCACCTTTCACACTGTTGGTTAATTAGAGCTGCAGAGGCGCTGATTTACTCTAGGCTTGTGAGCAACTGAAAGATGCTGATGAAAAGAAAACAGCATGGAGAAATGTTATTTTGTTTCTCCTAAAAGCTTCAGTTTTAGAAGAAAATATATGTGAAAAAGGTGTGATTTTTCAACGAAGCATAAAACTGTGTTGTTGAACATGGCTGGAAAAGTTAAGATAACATGCATTGTTACTCCCCGGATGTGCTACAAATCACGGGGTGAGCGTACATTTGCCCATGCTGTCCCCACGCTGTAGAACTCACTGCCTGTTGCAGTTAAGCTGGGTGGACACTGTGCGACTTTTTCACTTGTAGCACTCAAATTCAGCTCAAGCTGTACGACTTCCTCGCAGGGCAGATCTCACGAGTCATGTGCTCACACTGTACGGCCCATTTCTCGGTTGTGACCCGACTGCTCACACTATACGTCTGGTAGCAACACGTCTGACCTAAAAATATGCTAAAAATAGCAGTTTTTACACGACACGTCAGACTTTTTTGTCTTGTTTTGCCTGTTGCCCTTCGGGAGTGCTGCAGGAGGACACACAGGGATTTATGGGGGTTGGTTGAGGAAAACGAAATAAAGAAAGTAAATCTGTGTTTTGTGATCAGTTTAATTTGACATGAACATGACAAACACGCTTTCTTGGCAATCTTTGTGAGTAAAAAAACGTGTAGAAATAAAAACGAACAACGTGTGTTATTAGGGAAATAGCGGGTGAGCGGCGTTGATGCATGATTGCACATGCGCCGTGAGCGGTTCTGGTACTTTTTTGGGTCGCAGCTGCTCGCAGCGCCACTTCAACAGTGCGATACCCTCACGAGGGACGAGCAAAATATTAAACACGCCAGAAGTCCGTGCGAGCTCACGATTGCTGATCGGTAGCTGGTCACGTGGCGTTAATCGCCTCTCGTAACCCCCTGTACACTACACAACGCTCAGCGCAAAACTCGCCCCGATCTTGTGGATCCTCGCACGAGTGGAAAATCGGCTCAAAAAAGTGAAAAAGTCGCACGGTGTACGCCCGGCTTTAGGCAGGCATCCTCTTTGCCTGTTTTTAGGTCTTGTTTAAAGACCCACTTTCATGACTTGGCTTTCAGACAGTGACTCAGTTTATCATTTTATTGTTTTCATTGTTTTTACTGTTGTGTTTTGTCTAATGTACTTATTGTTTTTACCTGCTATTGAAGCCTGTTTAGATCCTTATTGCTTTTGTCTTTTTCTGTTATAATAGATCCTGCCTGTTTGGCACTTTGGTCAGCTCTCACGCTGCATTTTAAATCGTGCTATAGAAATAAAGTTGGTGTGGTAATGTGTGGTGGAACATTTTGGTAAAACAAACATACTTTCAAATATTGTATTAGATCTTTGCAACATTACATAATACAATATTCTGTTGTGAAAAAAATCACTGCTCAGAAAATTCCTGCATGTGGTTTTTATTTTTGTTTGGTTTTATCTTTTTGCCACTGGAAATGGATGAACTGGAAATTTTGAACATACTTCTAAATTGCCTTTAGCTGAATTTGTTTCTCAACCATTCAAACAAGAAAACAACTAAGAGAAGGTAATGCACCTTTGTAGAGATGAATTCCCAGGAAACAGATGTCAAACTCACTCAGGCAGGACACTCCGAAGGATGCTGCTGTGCCTGTTTCAGGTAGGATATGTGAATGTTCAGTAATATTGCTTCATCAATCTAAATTAGAAGTACAAACTGCTTCTTGTGGGTTTGACTCAATCAAAAGGTCCTTTCTTGTTTTCTTAAATGAAATTTGATGTTCATGAAAGTTTTCGACTTTTCGCCAAACCTTACAGTATTATTACAGTACATTTGTCCCGTTCTACTGCAAGTATTTTATTATATATATTTTAAACCAAACATTTTCAAAACTTAGACAATTCAAGCATTTTAACAGTTTTTGACAACATGTAAGAACTATATAATAAGAACTGATAAACGTGGATTTTAGGGTGTATTCTATTCTTACAAGTCCCATCTAAAAGTATCATACACTTCATGCAAACATTATTCTTTAAATCATTACAAGTTCACAAATATGGTTTTCAAATGAACTCTATTGTTATTCCGAGCATGAACAAAATCATTTTTACGTGTGTGTGTTTGTTTTAGCCAGTTTGTTTTGTTTGGGTCAGGCAGAGATAATTTTCCTCTCTGCCTTCAGTCTGTAACTGATCATTCAAGTCCTCCAGTGAAGCCAATTTTAGGTTTTAAACATCTCCACACCGTCCGGTGACCCTCTCCGAGATGACATCCAATTTGCGCACTACTACAGGTATCGCAGCTAGAACATTGTCCAGCTTGCAATTCACCTCGAGTAATGTCCCAGTCTGTGAAGTCTCCACGTGGACGGTGCTCTCCGTGGGTGCGGGTTGCCCTCCAATCACTCCCATCTTCCCTAATTTCTAGAAAACCAGATATCCTCCCACTCCAATCAGAAGAAATCCGGTGATCATCAGGCCAAACATCCACACGTTTTCAATGTACTCAATGGACAGCTGGGAGAGGCATACGATCTTCCACTCTTTCCAGGAATCCATCATATATCCTGCCGCATGTGTCCCTTGCAGGCAAGTGGGAGCCCCCTGCTCCGTTCTCATCGTTGAAAAAATCTTATCAATCGCGTTGAACGACCAGTTTATCAAATCCATTTCTAAAAAAAAATAGGGTTTTTCAGAAGAAATGCAGAGAAGCGCTTTGTGGGCAGACAGGACAAAGAGCCTTGGGGAAAAAAAACATTTAAAAAAAGAAAAAAAGGATAAGGGAGCAAAAAGAGAAGCATCTGTTCTCTGCGAGTGACGGAAGAAGAAGTAAGTTTACAAACCTACAAAATAATATTACCATCAGTATATTTGGTTTGAAGTCAAAGCCACCCACTTTCATTTGGTAAAAAAACATACTTAAAGGTCAACATTACTAATATATTAACTACATTTGCAGTATTCTCTAGTAAGAAAGAATGCCTTATAAGTCATTCTCTGGGGACATAAAACTCTGGTGCACCTGTTTGAGCACGTAGAAGTCAGCCAGAGGAGGAAGTGGCAAAGAGCAGCAGGTACAGGTGAGCATGGTTTGGTTACTGAATGCAGACAGGCATGAACACAATCTAGGAATATGAATCATGACACTTATACCTTCATTTTAATCTATTTTTATACATTTGACAGCTCTCCATCCCTCACATCAGTTAGTAACAGAGCATCACACTTGCCTTTGCTCTATCCATTTTAAATGTAAACCAAGACTGTCAAACACCCTTTGCTATTTCTGCTGTAATGATTTTAATCATAACAGGAGATTTTACGTGCCATGATCACATGGGGTGACAGTGGCACAGGAGTTAAGTGCTCGCCCTGTAGTCGGAAGGTTGCAGGTTCGAACCCCGCTCAGTCTGTCGCTGTTGTTGTGTCCTTGGGCAAGACACTTAACCCACGTTGCCTGCTGGTGGTGGTCGGAGGGACCGGTGGCGCCGGTGCTTGGTAGCCTCGCTTCTGTCGGTGCGCCCCAGGGCAGCTGTGGCTACATTGTAGATCATCCCCACCAATGTGTGTGTGTGAACGGGTGAATGACTGATTGTGTTGTAAAGCACCTTCAGGGGTTCCAGGACTCTAGAAGGCACTATATCAAATACAGGCCATTTTCATTTACCATGATATTAATGTGGTGGTTTTGAAACTGTGATAGACACATGGGCAAAACTGAACTCAAACAAGGACAAAAGGGCTATATCTTATTCATTGACTGAGTCTATGGCCTTCTAATTGGTTTGAGACAAGACATTAAATTATACCAATAACCATTGGTGTCTACAGGTGGTTTCAGAGGGCTGGTTGAATTTATCCAGTGTTGAGATTTCCTTTCCTGTTGGACAATGCAGTTATTTCATTCCATAAAGCATGCCTGATCTTCCATTAACAAGTATGCTAAAAATTTGCATCGGTGGCATCTTTCCCTTCCATCTTTCAATATGGATGTCAAAATTCTTACCTGAAGACATTTAAAAAAGCAATTGCAGACATTTTTGCAGCTGTTTTTCCAGAGGCTGGCAAAGTGTTGGCTGAGCTGGCAGCTCCTCACCAAGGACACCTGGCTGGATATGAATGTCAGGGCTGAGCTGAACATCACCAGATTTAGTTTCAGTGTATAACTGTGTTAAGGGGCCTGCTGTTCCTATGTTGTCCAGAACAGCTGGGTGACACAAAGTTTGCTACCAGTGTTTTCTTTCAGTTCTTTCATTTTTTGACTGTGACTCATGCTGGATGCTAGTTTAAAAAAACTCAGTTGAACTTAGAAAAAGTAGTTGTCCAACACCAATCAATCAGTGGATGAGATTTCAAGGTATGTACGGGGATTACAAAGAGTCAAAATCTCTCCTACCCTCAGTTCAAAATATTTCCCTACAAATTGACGGTCTCACAGTGACTCCCTCCTCCACAGTCCGTAATCTGGGAGTCATCTTTGACTCCTCCCTTTCCGTTAAGTCCCACATCAACAACTTAACCAGGGTATCGTTCTTCCACCTCCGCAACATTGCCTGCCTCCGTCCATCCCTCGCTGACTCCACTGCCCAAACACTCAACTTTGCCTTCATAAACTCTAGACTGGACTATTGTAACATATTCTTTATGGACTTCTTTTCTCAGCCCTACAAAAACTTCAATACAACTAAAACTCAGCAGCACGTTTACTCACCCACACTTGCTCCAGGGACCACGTAACTCCAGAACTCAAACAACTCCACTGGCTCCCAGTTCGGATCCATTACAAATTGCTCCTCATCACTTATAAATGCCTCAATAACCTTGCACCATCCTATCTGATGGAAGTTCTCCAGCGCCATTCTCCTTCCCGGCACCTCCGTTCTGCCGACTCCAACCTCCTTTCCCCTTTCAAAACAAAACATGGCACCGTGGGGGATCGAACCTTTGCAGCCACTGACCCCGCACTTTGGAACTCTCTCCCACTAAACATCAGGAATACCGTCTCTATTTCTACTTTTAAATCACTGCTTAAAACCCACTTCTTTAAATTGGCCTTCTCTTAACCCTTTAAGCGCCAAAGTCGCAGAATTGCGACAAGCTGCAATGTTGGGTTTAATAAGCCACAGCAGCAGAGATGAGCCCTCATGCAGTTAATACGTTACACTGTGGGGTGGCAGACACCTGTAACTTCAATCCAAGCAGCATTTGTGAGTGTGTTACTATTCAAACTTTTGGAGTATTTAGAGCTTGAACCCCTGGGGGTGTGGTGGCAGTGAAAACTCTGCTGGTGATTGATTCAGCCTCGGGGGGTGTAAACCACTAGCCTAGTGAACTAGACCAAATACTTGCTTGGCAAAGAATGGTCTAGGCATGCTCCATTGGAACCTCCACAGCTCCTACCAGGACTCTGGCTAGCCAATCACAGCTCTCTAGAGGGGTTTCAAACACATAAAGAGCTGTGATTGGTCCATAATGGTGGGCCAATCATAGTGCTCTATCTGCTTAGTGAACAAATCACAGAGCTTTATCCGCTTTGTGGGCCAATCAGGGCACTCTATATGCCTGGTGGGTGGAAGGATGCAACAGAGTGAAACAAGAGTATGTCACATTCATTGTCCAGTGGAATGTGGAGATCATTCTAAAGACAACGGTAGAACCCGCCCCACAACCGAGAGCCGTCAATGGAGCGTGGCCAGACTAAATAATACATTTATTTAGTCTGGCTTGCCAGGCTAGTAAACCGCAGGAAATGCAGCAGGAGGGGGAGGAACAGCGGGAAAAAAATCACTGCTAGCAGGGTTGGCCCAACACAGCCTCAGTGACAATAATAATGATGATGGCTGAGTTAGTTTGGTCTAGGCATGAAAACAGACCGGTAGATAGCCCATGCAGAAGACCGGCAGGGCAGAGTCTCTGGTCAGGTCTGGACAGATCCGAAAATTCTCCACAGTTCACCATCCTGTGCTGTTCTAGAACAACGGAGTACACCTCGTGGAGTTTTTTTTTATTATGAAGAAACAGAAAATGATGGAATTTGGAATCAGAGACTTTTGAACACTCTCCTGCATGTAAAAAAGTAGATTTTTTTTAACTATAAGACGGATTATTACAACATTAAACCAGCAAAGGTAAGACTGAGCTTTGTTTGTTTTTATGCAGAATTTGCATACAGTATATTGGTGAATATGAAGCATGTTTTTGGAACAATTTTGCTGTTACCGTCCATCGGTGTGACACATGAGAAAGAAAATTTTGCGTTCCCTGGTGGTGATATGTAGATAGCGCACTTAAAAATTAGAAGTATGAGCGATGAGGCTATATTTAATACATTCATAATGTCAACACTTTTCTAATCAGTGTTTCTTCTGAAAACCATTTGTTTTTGACTAGAAAAAAGATAAGTAATGACTAAATATTTATGTTTCGGACGTTTTATTTAAACACTTTAGAGACTAATGTTTATTGAGTATTTTAATATTATTATTTTCTGCCAAGTTGAATTTTGCAGTTGGTTCAAAAAACCAGGAATGTGACTTGAAATTACAATTTTATTATGTATTATTATAATTATAATTATTATAATTATTATTATTATTATTTTCAAATAAACCAACATATTTTAACTTTTCTGCCATTTTGTAAGGAAGCAAATGGATAAGAAACATGTTAATAGTGCACATTTATTAAAATCTTGTTTTTCATTTGCACCTTCTCAGAACAGGTCATGCAAATCTCGGCTGGCGTGTTCTTTTCGGCACACCACTTGTTAAACTGTGTTCCACCCAAAAAATAAAATACCCAGCCACCACTGCTGCTGAAAATTGATTTATGTGAGATGAATTTCATAAAAATGTTTTGTAAAGACCAAAAAAACTTTTATAATAAAAAAATAAATTGTAACATGTTTATTTTAAAACTGGTCCAATCTAACAGTCTAACTTTTCAGTTTCATTTTATCACAACAGTTAAATAGAATAAGATAGACTTTATTAAACCCACTGTTGGTAAATTAATTTCAAATAAAACCACAAAGTTATTTGAATAATTACGAGCTGAAACATCTTCCATGAGATTCACAACAAACTGCAAGCATACATGTAAACAACAATTTTACATCAAAAAGGAAAACATACAATTCATTAAAAAGTTGCCTGCAACATTCATGTAAAATTCTCAAACAAGTTCTTGATGTTAAATTTTAAGTACAAAAACTATTCTAAATCGTTAAAACTTTAAATGAACATTTATTTACATTGTAAATATTATTGAAAAACCTCTTTAACTTTAGTCACTCATAATCTGAAGCTACTGTATTATTAACAGTTGGGTTGGGGTGAGCAAGTGTCTTTCTCTAGCAGTCACAAGGGAGAGGTGGAGGAAATCCTGGACACGTCTCCAGTCCATCACTGGGACACGGTGTTATTATAGAAGGGAACAGGAGCAGAGAAAGCCAACACACATATGCTACCTGGGAGCAGCATGGATATGAACCTGCAACCTGGACAACCCAAAATCAGTTACCTACATATGAATTTCTTAATCGTGAAGAAAAACAATTAAAATTTTATTAATAAAAAACACTTAAATTCCTCTAAATTTCATTATCAAATTAACAAATACCAAAGTGAAATCGAAAATTCTAAAAATCTAAATTTTAAACTTTAAAATGAAATAAACAATATTCTGTGTGATTTTTTTATTATACCATAACTTTTTTTTTACAATTACATTCTAACATGTGACAAAATTATAGAAATAATGGTAATTGGCCTGTATTGATATAGAACTTCCTAAGGTTCTACAACCCCCGAAAGTGCTGTACATCCCTTTCATTCACACACTGGTGGTGATGAGTTACAACATAGCTACAGCTGCCCTGTGGCTCACTGACAGAAACAAGTTTGCCGAGCACAGACACCACCAGTCCCTCCGAACACCTCCAGCAGGCAAGGTGGGTTAAATGTCTTTCCCAAGAAAACAAGAACTACAACAGACAGGGTATGAACCTGCCACCCTCTGGTTTGGTTATGGGGCGAGCACTTAACTCCTCTGCCACCGTCGGCATGTACAATTTTGATAAAAATTGATCAAAAAGACCAGTGTGGAACCTAGGTTTTTCCACTGTATTTCCTCTATAAAAATGTGGATCAAGTGGAATTTACTGTACCCAGTGAACCATGTGCATCATTTGGCACATATGTGCTACCTGTGAAAACAGCGTCATCTGTTGTAATCCAACAAATAATTTACCAAACTGCAGGTAGCACAACAATTTGGAGTTCGTGTGTCATGACTAAGTTCCTAACAGAGAATATGGGCTCGACACACGGGAGGCGACATCGCCTCTCCTCCATTCATTTTCAATGAGACATGCACGACAAAGCGATAATCACGGGTCTCCCTCCTACCAAGTGAAACGCGAAAAACGTGCGTATGAAATTTTGCGCTCGTGCACGTGTCGTACACAGGCGACCCAGCGACGCGATCCCAGAAAGTTGAAACATTTTCAACTTTTCATTGCTGTCGCTCGGACGAGGACCAATCAACGGAGGTTTCATTCACTGACCAATGAGCGGACATTATGCTCCGCACATCTCCGAGCAAACATGAAGGAGGAGTTGATTATTATTATGTTTTATATAGTAAAATCAGAAGTAAGATTTCACATAACTCTAGCAGCACATTGTGAAACATCATATCTACCACTTTTTTTCAACTCTGAACCGCTAAAATAACCATAATTCCCTCCAACCTGACACAGCCAAACAAAACAACGGAAGTTTCGATTTCGCCATGGAACAGAACGCGTAGACGGCTTTGCCGCTGGCTGCTGCCGCGGATCGCCTGCCGTGTGTCAGGTAATAAAAACGACGGCGACAAATTTCGCTGATCGCGGTCGTTTGTCGCCTCCCGTGTGTCGAGCCCATAAAGCTGTTTCCTGTCCCATAAATAAGCACATTTTAAACATGTTTCTTGTTATCCTCACAGTTAACCATGGTTTCATCTAAGACTTCACCATCACCAGCCTCAGAGTATTTATTACATGGTTTCAGAGTATGCATGGAAACACAGCTTGCTGGTAGTTAGGAATTATGGTGCATTTAAAAGATGAAGCCCAAGTAAGATGACAAGAAGGCAGTGCATGACAGGATATAAACTCATGTTTCTCTGATCAATAATTTACAGTGAAGCGATTAGCCCAGCAGCGTCGAGATCCCAGAGGATGTCCAAGGTTAATGGCATACACGCATTAATGGGCTGAAATGCAAGAGGTCGCCTGACAGGGCACACCAGATATGAAGAGATGATTGTACTGGTGTGAGCGACAGAGAAAGCAGTGTGCCGGTTGTTTCACACGGCAGCATGAACAGATAAAACGCTCAGAGGCACCAGAACGAGAAAAAATGTCAAATGTGCTTTAAATAAAACTCCTGGTGGCAGACATGTGAAATGATGTCTTGCCATTACGGTTCTACAGTAGGCAATGAGTGATGGAAGGCTGGCACGCTGAATACAAAATTTACTTACCAGGATGTATTCTCACCGTGGAGACGACATGCAGCTCTACACGGCAGCAGGTTGAAGGCAAAAGAAAACATTCAAAGTAAATAATCATAGCAGCTGTACGCTTGTTTGATCCAACGTTCAGAGGTGTAAAATAGGCCACATTCACAGGCCACATTCGCTGCTTACATCTGTGTTTCCTGAGTGCTTGTTCACATATCTATTCTCGGATGTTACTGATATCAAAGTGAACTGACAACCATGTTGAAAAATGTTTTGCGAGTTATGATGGTAGCCACAGATGTCACGTTTCTGAAGCTCACTTTCAACACATTCATGGTTTCATTCCTGCCCTCTGTGCCTTGAAGCAATGTTTCTCTTCAGATGTCAGGCAAGATTCCACCCCCTCACTAAAAATGTATTCATGTCTTTGTTGCCCTTAAGAATGGAGGACAACACTAAACTGAACCAGCAAAGATGTCAATGCTTTATTAAAAATCTGATCCATATATATATATATATATATATATATATATATATATATATATATATATATATATATATATATATATATATATGGATCAGACTATACAGCCTCAACTATCACCTGGATTAAAGAATACCTGACAAACAGACCACAGTATGTGAGGCTGAAGAAATGCACATCAAACCAGGTGATCAGTAACACTGGAGCACCACAGGGGACTGTACTCTCACCATTCCTTTTCACCCTGTACACCTCAGACTTCCAGTACAAATCAGAGACCTGTCATCTACAGAAATACTCAGATGACTCCACAGTTGTCGGGTGTGTCAGAGATGGACAGGAAGCTGAGTACAGAGAGCTGGTGGAGCGCTTTGTGGCATGGTGTGGAAACAATCATCTGACCTTGAATGTGAACAAAACAAAGGAGATGATTTTAGACTTCAGAAGAAACAGGGTGGAGTCAAACACTGTTTCCTTCATGGGAGAAGAAGTGGAGGTGGTTGAGGAATACAAACACCTTGGAGTTCACCTGGACAACTGACTGGACTGGAGAAAGAACAGCGAAGCTGTTTACAAGAAGGGACACAGCAGACTGCACTTCTTGAGGACGCTTAGGTCCTTCAATGTCTGTAGCAAGATGCTGCAGATCTTCTACAAGTCTGTTGTTGAGAGTGTAATCTCTTCAGCCATCGTCTGTTGGGGTAGCAGCATCAGAAGCAGGGACCTGAAAAGGCTCAACAGCCTAATAAAGGCTGGTTCTGTTCTGGGGATGACTGTGGAACCACTGGACGAGATAACGCAAAGAAGGATTCTCCAGAGAATCAAGAAAATTATGGACAACCCTGAGCATTCTCTTCACAAGACTGTCCAACAACGGAAGAGTGTCTTCAGTCAGAGGCTTCTTCAGTTTGGCTGCAACACTGACCGCTACTGGAGATCCTTCCTGCCAACAGCCATTGTAATATACAATAACTCTTTGATGACTTGATTATTATTATTATTCTGAGCTACTGCAGCAATCAATTTCCCTCTGGGATTAATAAAGTATTTTTGAATTGAATTGAATATGTATATATATATATATATATATATATATATATATATATATATATATATATATATATATATATATATATATATATATATATATATATATCACTTCTTCTTCTTGGTCCACCTTCTCCCAGTCCATGGCGAAAAACCTTTATGCTGCAGAATCCAGTGACTTTTCTCAGAGTTGAGCAAAAATCATATTAAAAAAGGATTCGCCAATTAAGTAGGCTATTTAAGATTACATGTCAATTTTCCATGTAATCAAGGTAACCTGTTCTGTTCTTTTATGTTCTTTTTGTGTTTAGTTTGACTTGTGTTTATTTATTTTAATAAATACAATTTTTATTGTTATTTTTGATTGTTTTATTTAAACATTATACATTTTTTTGCTGGAATTCACTGGGGCCAAGTATCATTTTCTGAGTGTGTTCTCTAAAGTTTTAAAAATGGCACAAGTACTGGTTTTCATAAAGTTGGCTTACGCATGTTCGTGTAAAAATGGAAGCATTTCATATTACAAGGATTTTGTTTTAGTTACCTCTGCAGGTCACCCAGGCGTGCTGTCAATCAACCAAATCTGGACTGGGTTTGGACTTACTGCTTTAGCGAATGTATACACATATTTAATGGTAATAACATCACAGCCGTTTATTTGACATATAATCAAAATTTAGATGTTTTTCCTCACTATCCACTTAGTTCCTACTTTGGCTTTCTGGCCCGATGCTCCATCATGCTGTTAATGGTTAGTTGGAGGAGTTCCTCTGGGAGGATGTGTAGGCACCATTCTTTATTCATGATTGTTCTGTTACTTAACTGTTATTGAGTTCACTCCCTTAGATGAGAATCACCCCCCCACTTATGAATGGTCCCAGGGTGTTTTGCTGTTAGCAGCAGACAGCATCGATGAGAGCTGATGGACTCATGTCTTCTCGAGACAAACCTTTTTTTCTTTTTGTTTTACCTTTATTGATCAAAAAGGGGAGTGTTATCTTCCTCTTGCACCCACAGATTAGTCTACAGACCTTTAGCCAAATACATCTGTCCCTGATCATTTTATTCCAACTCTTTGAGAGAAGTGTCTTCTTTCCTGCCCTTGTGGACACCAAGTCCTCCTCTAAATGTCTTATTGAGCTGCAGATCATCTCCCACCTACCTGCTGTCATTCCTGAGCAGATCTGCACCGGTGGAGCCACGATCCCATAGCAGGATCAACTTTAGGAGACATTCCCTGAAAGTCACAATTGCAGTGGAAATCACAACATTTGGGATTAACTTTATTTTTACATCAAAAGGAACTTTGCACGGCAATTGTAGTTGATATGATAACTTTCATAACACTGGAGCCTATATAAACTGGCATCCATAAAAATGGCGACAATGATACTTGTGTTGTTATGAAAGCTTTTGGCTACGGCTGTTCATTAACAGCAATGTTTATGGTGACAGGAGAAAATTACGTTAATCAGACAGTTTTTTTAAATGGTCTGGTTTAATAATTATTTGGACAACATTTTTACAGGTTAATCCAAAATAAATAAAATAAATAAATAACTGAAGATCCTAAAGATGATTTCCGTGGGACGACATACTCTTGTCACATATAGACAATAACGTGGGAAGAGAAATGTTGGGAAAACAGTCTTTCCCAAATTAAGTCTAAATGTTTGATTATGTTTCCCAGAAAATGTCAAAATTAGGCTTTTTCCGGAAAAGCTGGAGGAAGTGAGGCCTATTGTGTTCCTTTGGCCAGGTGTATTTGTTCTGTTTATTGTTATTATAGTAACGAGAGATGTGGGTGAGTCTTACTGAACACGATTTAAACGGGACAAAATGTGACTTTTTTCTTCAGTTATTATAATTCTGTGATTGATACAAAACCCGTTCAGTCAACATGTCCAAAACAAGCATGTTTGTAGCCTTATATTGATTTACTTTTGTTGGTTTTACTGTAAAATGGTAACAGTGTGCTGCACGGTTGGTTGCTAACAGACACGGGTCTGAACCCAACTTGTCTTCATCTCCAATAACTGTGATGGAGACAGTAGACGGGGATGGACAGCAGCTGTCAATCAAATGGACTGGCAATCCTGAAAGTATGTTTAGCTTTGCGGCAAACACTTTTGATCGGGTAAGTTTGATGTTTATAAATTTCATGAGGAAAACAGAGGCTGGCTGGGATGGACCTGAAATTATAAATGTGATGTTTTTATATGACTTATTTCCTATTGATAATGCTATTTTTCACTATGGAGGATGTGTGTTACTCTCAACTATAGTGAGTTGCGAGACACTACTGATATTATTCCAATGTAGGATGTATGATATTTATTTATCCTCATGAGCTTCACCCTTATGAGATATATATATCCCTCTGTCCTGGTGTGACAGTAGCAGTTGGTGCCGGTGACCCAGCCAGCAACAAAAGACTGGTAGAGATCTGCACTTTTAAAAGTTTTTTTTAATCAGCTCTCTCTTGCATATGAGTGGTGGTTCAATGCAAATTTCCCCATTTGTGACATCACAAACAATGACTTTTAGAAACAGCCTGATTCAAGAACATAAATCCTAAAACCAAACACTGGCAGAAACCAGATGGATGGTGTAGTGTTTGGAGTGTTTATGAAGGCAGTAAAGACCCACATGGCAGCACCAGAACATGCCAAAGCTGAGTTCTGCTTTATATGCCCCCTTTAAAAACTGGAACATCTTTTTAAAAATGAGGTACCGTCTTAGCCTACTTCCTTCATTTCTTTCACAAAAAGAGTTTAAAACACAAGTTCCTCAGAATGTGTGAAACGGATAAATGGTTTAGTTTAGTTTATGGATAGTGTTTTACAGTGAAGTATGAATAAATACAGCGTTTGAATATAGATGCACGGCATGCTTTCCTTTTCCTTATAACATTTAGACTTTTTTTAGACTTCCTTCTCTTTTAGTCATTCTTATTCGATTTGGCTCAAGTGTCTTGTTACTGCTGGGCTGGATTAGGGTTAGTATGCACTACAAACACAACCTGGTGATCCTAACGTTGCGGTTGTGATATAACAGTGATATGGACCAAACTAGCGCCATGCTGGCATTTTGTCAGCGTAACAAACTCCTGTGTCTCTCAGAATTAGCTTTGGCTGCCATATTGTTTATGAGGATTCGGGATTGCTTTTGGACAACAACAGCAGAGTGGCTTGTGTAACAGCATGTAAAGAAATGTCTGCTTCCACAGACCACTGTGAAGAATGAAAATAATGAGAGCAGCGTTTGTCAGTCCCAGCCTTCAGCACTGGTCTTCCACACAGAAGCTTTTCCTTGCGAGCCCTGGAGGAGAGCTCTACAGGCTGCCTGTCAGCTGTCCCGCGGTGCTTGGAGAGGGCTCCGGGTCTGATAATTCCCAGCCAATCTTCTGTCCATCACACCACTTTATCCCTACTTTGGAGCTCAGCTCAGGTCCACAAAGTGTCACTTTTCTGACATATCTCACAGCTTGCACCTCTGCACTACCAAAAAAAAAATATATTGTCAACTCCTCCCTGCCTCAAACCTGTTTTCAACATGAACACCAAATCATATTTTCAAGCTGGATGTAAGAGCAGAGCCTCCCGCCAACCTCTCCACACCAACCCAATCTCCATATGACTTCCTCTGACGGTGTGTGTTTGCAATAGGGATGAAACCTCCAAAATAAGAGCGCTGGGTTCAGCTAAAGAAATATCACCCCATAGTAATCAGGTGACCCCTAGGAGCTCCATGGCACTGACCCCACAAAAGGCACTGCGTGTTGGTAACAATGAGCCGAGGTGGATTCTGCACAGTGTGCAGAGCATAGCAAAGGTAAGGAAAGCACTTGGTGAATGCTGCCGTTCTCAGGAGATTTCCATGAATAAAGGATTAGCCACAAGCTGCGAGTCAAGCTCCCGGTCTTCCAGTTGCTTAACATATTTAGGGCTGAATTTTTCACCAGCAGAACTAGCAGCTCAAGAAAAAAAAGATGTTGCTGCACTTTAGCAAAGGGAAACTAGTCTAGGGAAGCGAGTTCATGAAACAGCAAACAAGCATCTCTCAGAATAATTTAAGCATTGGTAAAAATATGGACTAAATCAAAGATGAAGGAAGACACGTGGCTCTGAAAATCTAAATTAGACAAAAAACATTGTTTAATGAATAAATACCACCTAAACTTAAGAATCAGAAGTTAATTACAGTACGTGCTGACTTTTATTTTCCTACACTAATATTTAATTTTACATTTCCTTGATTAAACTAGTCTGTATGTATTGTACGGACTTCACCAGACTGTGGAAACATTAAAAGTCTCTTTGTTTGTTATTATGATGCTTCTGTTCTTGTGACTAAACCTGTTCTCTTCGGGGACTAAGACAGCTGACACAATGCTGGCTTTACTGGAGCAGAGTCGTGACTACCGGTGCAGTTTCACAGACTCGAGAGAGCTCCCTCTTCTGTGTCTTAGTTACATGTAGGACAGATATCATGAGACACTGAGTTTATTTTACTGCTTGGAGATTTTCCACGCATTCAATGATCACATGGACCATTTAAATGGTCTGTTATGTGATTCAGCTTTGGACCAAATGATAAATATATTTCATGTGAGACGAAGGTTGTGCTGCCAGAGCAGCTTAGAAATATACGCTGTGTCTCAATTCAGGGTCTGCATCCTTCGAAGGACCCAGCCTACTCGACCGACGTGGGCTGGGTCCTCCGTCGGCCGGGTAGACCGGATGTTAACGGCTGTGAATTTGGACAGGCCTAGCCTTCATGAATTCCCGCCACTCCCTCAGTGAACGTTCCATCGCCTAGCAACCGTGGAACCGCTGAGCAGATGGGAGAAGGAACTTTAAACGATGGAGCTCAAAGTTTTATTTAGCTTTTTGATCATTTCCTTGACCGTTGGAGAGCTAATTCAGAGAAAATACTTTTGGCAAGCTGAGCCTAGCTAAGATGTGATAATAGTTTTTAATACTTTCTAAGGGTCTTAATTTGACCAAAACCGATGTATCACCTTTTAAGACTTTTCAAGACCCAGCGGATACCCTGTAATATTCATTTGTAAACAAAAATAAAATTCAAGAGTTTATTACAGAACTGATTTTATTTAGATCTTTCTTTTATATGTACATGTTTAATCTTTCTTAACGTTTTTTTCTAGCAAAATAAAAAGCCTGTCGAAATTCTCCCTTCTCTCCTGGGCCCTCTGCTGCTCTGCCTCCCTCTGCAGCCTCATGTCCTCCCTGATCAGCTCCAGAAGCTGGTCATCGCTGTCACCTTCCCCCGGATGCCCATTTTCTCCAGAATAGTCCCAATAAACATGTAAGAAAAAAACAGGAAGAGAAAAGAGGACAACGGGTTATTCCGTTCATGTATTCGCAGAAAAAACTAAACTCAAACGACAGTTTTTAAAATATGAGATGTTATTGTACCTCCATGCCACAGCCGCCAAACACTTTGCTCCAGTGAACATGTGGTCCATCTCTGCCCTAAGCTTAATAAAGTCCGTGGTTTTCTCTTTTGTCCATAAAATACAAACTTCTATTAAAATCGGGGAAAACGTGGCGGGAGAAGTACGACACCGAGCGGCCGAACATACGAGCCGAGACCGCAATACAAGCACTTTTACTGTAACATTTCAAACTAAAATAACGTTCATGTATCACAAAAAGCCCTTAACCTAACAGTTTTCAAGTTTACACTGACATTTATATGCGCAATCCTCTCCGACAGCTCCCGCTTCACTGTCCACCATTGTTTTTAAAAGTTCTGCCATCCGGCCCGCAAGGCATCTTGGGAAATGTAAACCATTGAAGGATACACGGACCCATCCTCCTTGCAGGCGAAAAGGACGCCGGATTCTTAGACCGCATTTGAAGGAGTGTTCGAATTGGGACAGGCCTAGTCGCGGCGCTGTGACGTAGCCGGCCGACGAAGGATGCAGACCCTGAATTGAGACACAGACATAGCTGTCCTCTTTTACTTTAGTTTTACTATTGCTGCATTTTACCCTGATATATTTTGAATTAGAAGATGGCCAATGAATTGATGATGTGACAGCATTTGAAGTTTAAATGCCTGATGTGTGTAACGTCCAGCAATGGTCAGTTTTTAGGGACTGTTTGACCATTCAACATCTGGTCAAAAAGGAGACACGAGACTGCATGTGTTCCCTTTAAATCAGCCTGCCTTCCTCACACCAGCTGGAGCTCAGAGCCTCTAATGCTCTGAACACAAATAACGAATTGTCAACAATAATGTTCTCTCCTCAAGGTCCAAGCTTCCCTTATCATCCTACAGGACTCTTCATGCCTTTGAATAAGGAACACTCACAGCTCGGACCAGTTGCTAAATCAAAGAATGATTTCCTAAATTAAATATGAACTTCTAAAACTTATAAGCTAAATAATCATTAAATAAACATTTATTGCTACTTATAATAATTATAATGAAATGTTTTCATTAATCTGTGCTCAATGATTGAAGTTTGAAATGAATGTTATGTTATGATTACAGTGATTGACACATTTTTCAGCATGTTTACATGACAAGGTCATCACCATTAGCACTCACACAAGAACAAAGTAAGGTTAAGTTAATCTCATGACACATAAATAGCCTTTTACCCCAGATCAGAGCATCCGGATAGAGGAAGGCGTTTGTTACGTCCTGGCTATGCTAGGAAGGTAAGGAGGTAACATAAACCCGTGACCAGATGGAATGGGAGGAGTACATGCATTTAATAAAGAAAAACAGCGGATAAAATAAACTTGCAATATACAGATGAATACTAACAGAGACAAACCTTACTAAACAAACAGGGCATTCACAGTATTAACTTAAAGCTCTCATAGTTGTGAATATACCAGACAAAGAACACAGGCTCAGAAGGACTTCAACTGAAAGAGGCAATAGCATTTACTATCCCTAAATCCAACCAGAGGAGCTTTAACTCTACAGCTTTAACTCTACACACACCACCTTTAGGTCTAACCAAGCTTCTAAACAACAATATCTCACTAGTAATCCTTCACATTAGTTTAACAGCACAAAGTACCAACAAAGCTGACTAAGTGGGGGAAACAGCACACCATCAGCTGCTCCCCAACTGCAGGCAGATCAGGAAGTCTCTTATATGCCGCCCAGCAGCTGATTTCTGGATGAGTCGCAGCTTGTCCCAGGTGATGGGTGGTGGAACCAGGAACATAGCCAATTGAATACCCTGGGCTGCAGGCTGAAGAATCTTGAGAGCTGGGCTGTACACTCAGATAAAACAAAACAACTAATTACAGCAACTTTTCTAGAGGCATGAAACCAGGGTTTGTAACAGCATTTTTCTGAGTTGTCTTGGTAATATTCCTCAAACTTGCCAACCTCTGGTTGGCTACACAAACCATAACATGAGAACATTAAAACTGGATCACTCTGGTGATTCCTCAGTTCTAGAGAAAGCTTCAGACCGGCCATCTGAAGCAAAACCCTCTTTAACTCATCAAAGCTGTTGACACGTCGTCAAAACCTTTTTGCACCTGCAAAGCTGATGCAGCAAGTTCCTGCAGAACAAGCTGATATTGTTCCGACTCCTTAAAGAGTCCCAGACGCGCGGTTCCATCCATCTGTCGTGACCCGAGTCATCTCTGCACTGAAGAGTCGGTGCCTCGGTATTCTACAGCCCTTATAGTTAGAGGTGAAGCTGGGAATCTATCACATGAGCAGATGTGAAAGCTTATTGGTGTGTAAACTATATTTAATAACAATGGCTTTAATCTCATTTCAGGACATTGGAAATGGGACAATGCATCATGCACATATTAAGAAATCTAGAGGATTCTCTTGTCCGAGGATGAGACTGACTCATCATTAGCTTTGTGGTTTCTGACGACATTCCTGAGCTGATCTGAGCTGCTGCCAGACTTAACATGGACACAATGAAGAGCTGAGTGATGCGCGTACCATGCACCTGCTGTTCACACCCCGGTTTGCAACAATATTTCATGACTTCATTAATAAAATAAAGTACGACCCATCCAGGACATCAGGATAATTCATACCTGTATGTATTTTTAATGTCAGATTTAACTCTGAATGTTTATTTGAAATGAAACTTAATGAATAACAGCACCCAGTAACTGGAGATGAACAGAACCAGTGTTAAAACCTGACTTGGGCTGGATTAAACAAAAGGCTACCAGTCTGTAGAAAAATCAATACTAACCATCAAGCTATGGTCAATAACATCTCAGTGCTCCGTCTCATGAGGGAACCCAGATTACGTCTGATTTATTTACACTTAAATTAAGATAAATGAGGAAAATCAGTGCTGAGTAACACTATAGGTGGTTGTGTTTTTCACGTAAAACCTTACATCCAGGTTCAGAGTTTAACTATCGAGTAGCTTTGCAACACGTTGGTAAAATAAAAGACCAAGACCACAGGGACCAATAATCTTTCTGCTTCTGTTGTTGAGGGGACCGTCTCTGCACCAATGTCCCTCTGCCTACAGTTTATTAAAGAAATCACACACACACACACACACACACACACACACACACACACACACACACACACACACACACACACACACACACACACACACACACACACACGCACGCACGCACGCACGCACGCACGCACACACACATACACGATGAGAAGCTTGAATCAAACCAGATGACACAGAACTGATTAAAAGGTTTCAAAATGAAACTTTATTGACATTTTTAGCGATCTCACAGAGATCCTTTATTCAATACCATAGTATTTCATGACTGAAGTAATAAAATAAAGTAATACCAATTTAGGACATCATAAACATTCCTATGTTTTTTATAATAACTGTATGCATGTTACACGTTACAGTGAATAAAAAGATAAAGACGTTTCAAAGGAACATGTTAACTTGATACTTTGAATGGTACATGTACAAAAAGCAAAACTTAATGTCTAATGAGTATTTCTTTACCTATTTAAGAAGATGCACACAGATAAAGATGTCAAGTAACATTTTTCATAAAAATGGTCTAACCCACCCTATACTAACACACAGATGTGTGTGAACATTTGTTAAGTACATTACAATGGTCTCATAACGTTCAACACAAGGTGACATTTAAAGCATAACACACACATTTACTACTTTTCACCTCTCCCATAAACTTCTCAAATTATTTTATATTTGTCCTACACACTGTTGTGAATATTCTTAAAGGAGTGGGTGACTTCTTTAATCAATACATTTGCAGTGGTCACTAGTAGTGATGAATGGTTTGTAAGCCGTTCCGGGGGGGGGGGGGGGGGGGGGGACATTGCCCAGAAGTAAAAGTTGTGCACATCACAGCTGAGCTTCAGACAGCAGGCTGTTGTTCCTGATGTTTGGACATCTCGTCCGGATTGGATAGCAGCACTGCAACTCTCCCACCGACTTACAACACTGAAGTTTTAGCTCCACAAACAATACACGCCTGGAGGAGCTTCTGCTGTGAGGTGAAGTTCCTAATGATAATGGTTAGCTTAAACCAACTGAGACGTTTGCTGCTGATACTGGATGTTAAAACAGCAACAGCCTTTCCCGTCATGAGTCACGATGGGTGAGTCCATCCATCTATCCATTGTCTGAACCCGCTTTGTCCACGCAGGGTCGCGGGGGCTGGTGTCTATCTCCAGCGGTCAATGGGCAATCAGGCGGATTACACCCAGGACAGAGAGCCAGACCATCGCAGGGCAACACAGAGACACACAGGACAAACAATCATGCACACACACACTCACACCTAAGGACAATTCAGACAGACCAATTAACCTAACCGTCATGTTTTTGGACTGTGGGAGGAAGCCGGAGTACCCGGAGAGAACCCACGCATGCACAGGGAGAACATGCAAACTCCATGCAGAAAGATCCCAGGCCTGGAAGCGAACCCAGGACCTTCTTGCTACAAGGCAACAGCTCTAACCACTGCGCCACTGCGCAGCCCCTGGGTGAGTCCATGAACACTAATTCACAGTGTGACGTAGATCTGACAGGATTTTCAAATCCTAGTTTTCACCCTCAATTTTCTATCAGAAGCTAATCCAGGAGATAGATGTAGGAGACTATTTTCATGTTCATCCTGCAATAAACAGAGTGATCCCTTTGAATCATAACAAAAAAAAAATAAGTTTTTACAGTCAACCACACCTTTAAGAAAAATAATGCTACATGTGTTGCAGAGAGGCCATTATGTTAGGAAAACTATTCTGAAGAGTTTCCCGTGTGTTTCAAAGCTTATTCTGACATATAGACTGGTCATACTTTCTTCCTTTGGGTGTGCAGATTTAGTTGAGCACCTGAAGGCCACTCACACAGCGATTTTTGCAACTTTTGCTGTTGAGTTTTTATTTTTTAAGAAGTGGTTCCTCCTCATCACACACATTTACGAGAATGAATGTGTATCACGGGAACCTAGTCACTATGTGTGCACAGTTCACTACCATTCTTTTACAATTCATCCCAGACAAAAATAACATATAACTCATCATAACTAACATTCTTCATAAAATCTTGGAGAAGCCTGCCCTTTAAATAATAACCACATTCATTACATTTTAGTCTGTTTGATCTTGAGCACCAGTAAAAGTATACTCACTGATGCATTTCAGACATTTGATGACGTGTGTAAACCTCAGTTTGTTTGGAGGTTAGTTTAAAGCAGTGATTCTCAATTAATGGGCCGCCTCTGTCATGTGCGGTGTCCTTGTGATCCCCAGCCCCTTCCAGGTTTCCCTCCAGGTTCTCCTCATGTGTCCCTAAAGTCTCCTATGCCCCTTTTTGTCCCCAGCTCCCTCCCGGTTTCCCTCAGGTCTCTCCTAGTCACCCCTTCTGTAGTTTTCTATAGGTTCAGCTTTGAATTTTATTAGCCCCCTCTAGTGTGTGTGTTTTCCTTCACCACTTGTTAATTAGTCTCCCTCACTCCTCAGGTCATTAGTTATTTATATTCGGTTCTCCTGTGCCCTTAGTCTTTTAGGTTTATTTATTTAGAGATTCACAGGTTATGGTTTATCTCCTCCTCTGCTTGGTTTTCCCTTCCCATTTAGTTAATTGATCTCACCAGTCTCTCCTCAGTTCTCTCCCCACGCACCTGCTCCTCGTCTCCCAATAACCCAGCCCCTGTGTATATAACCCTGTCTGCGTCTCAATGTTTTGTCGTTCCATTATCTTGTCAGTGTTGTTCTGTTCCCCTTGAGAAGAATCTAGGTTCCTGCTCATAAATGAGCTTTTGTTTATGTCAGTCTGTTTTACTAGACTTTAGGCTTGGCTTCCTGCCTTTTGGATATTTACTCATAATCTTAATAAAAAGAATTTTCATTTATTCAACCGCTCCTGTCTGAGTTGTTCTGGGGTTCTGCAGTTTGGGTCCCAACCTCCTGCCTCAACGTGACAGACTGGACCCCCACTTGGAGATTCCCAGACGGAGAATACAGAACGGACGACAGATGCAACACTCTCCCACCTCTACTCTGTAATACCATGACAACTGCTAGCACTACCAACGAGCTAACACAAACAAATTGATGCTAAATAAGTCAGGAACTAAATAGATCCACACTGTTGGACGAAAATATGGACTTGCTGCAAGTCGAGTAGCAACAAAGCCAGGCCACAATCATTTTGTGATTTCATAGCCTCTTTTAGCTTCCTCAAATGGGTGTAGGCTAATGTTCACTCAGGTTTAGCTCCTTGCTTCACCTCCAAAAACATAACTCCAACTTTTACGCCCAAGCTCCACCATGCTGCCAACAAATGTCATGCTCTGTGTCCCTTTGTTCCCCAGCCCCCTCCTCTTCCCACTCCAGGCTCTCCTCTTGTGTCCTCCCAGTCACTCCCTGGTTTTCCAAGTTGTCTTTAGATTAGTTCTCCTCACCCATCTGGTTATTAGTGGTTTATTTTGCCCTCTGTCTTTTAGGTTTAGTTAGATTCATGTGTTATAGGTTAATGTTTATCTGCCCTCCTGTCAAGCTTTCCCTTCCCATTTAGTTAATTGGTTCCACCAGTTTCTCCTCAGCTCTCACTCCTCACACCTGTCACCTGTTTCCCTGATTACCTCCCTCTTCTTTATAAGCCTTGTATTGTCACTCTGTGTTTGTTGGGTCATTTCATTTGTCAGAGTGTTCCTGTCCTCCTCGTGTCTTCCTGTTCAGTCCCACGAATGAGTTTTCTTTTTGTTTTCGGTAAGGTTGAGTTTTGATTTGTTTTTAGTGCCCTTTGGTTTTTGGCACCTTCATCCTTTAAAATAAAAGATATTTTTTTGAACACTTCTCCTGCCTTGAGTCGTTCTGGGTTCTGCATTTTTGGTTTCCACCTCCTCCATCCTGATCGTGACAACAAAAAAACAAACTTCTTTTTCCCCTTCTTGTATTTTTCATTGGTTGGCAAACTGGCAAAAGCTAACTGCTAGCTTTAAAATTAATTGCTGACACAAAAAATAGTTAATAGTTGTTGTTAAGCAGGTAAGGAGCGCCTGCACCTACCATCTCCACAAAACTGGTAAGCGTTTCTGGGCAGCAGAGTGCTGTCCCATGTGAAGTTGGTCCGGTCCGACCCCCAATCCGACACTTCTGGGTCTTTTTGTTTAGTGGCCCTCAGACCATTACATTTGAGGAACCCTTGTGTAAGCCAAAGAGGCTATATTGTCCCCTCAGGAAGTCCGGCGTCTGCCCCAATGTCATCTCTAAGTGAGAAAACCTCCAGAAGAAATGGACAAGGAGGCATTCTAATCAGATGTCTGAACTACATCATTTGAGTTATTTCAATGATATTATCTCTATTAGGAGTTTTTCCCTTGATGATGGCACTCCTCAATTTTCTCTAGAGTGTGACGTGTTCTACGAGGACTGAGAAGTTTGTTTGCTCAAGCTGGCTAAAACAAGGAAAAAAGGTTCTGCTCAAGGAAACTCAAGTGCCGAACTCAGCAATAGTTGCCACACAAAAAAATGTTCTGCCAATATGATGTCTTCTGTAAGAACTGGTAAGCAACTACTCCTTAGTTCAGCTGCAAGAACATTTATTTTCCTCACTGCCTTGGGAGTACGACCAAATATCTCAGTTCTTGAAGAGGATGTAACAGCTTTACGGCAGAGCCCGGCCACCCTACAGAGGAACCCATTTCAGCCGCTTAGATTCAGGTTCAAGTTTTTGGTCTTGATCCAAACCTTTTATGATGAGTGTGTGTTGGAACGCAGATAGACCAGAAAAGCCAGAGCCTTGCCTTTCAGATCAGACCCTTCCTCACCAAGAAAGACTACATCTGGAGATGAAGCACTACGAATGGTACTTAAACTCCCTAGCTCGAGGCAGATACTCCTAATCCAGAAGGCGCGTTCAACCTTTTGCAAGTTAAGCAGCATGACCTCTGATATGGAAGACCTGACTCTAAGTAGGGCTGCTTCACTCAGCTGTGAACATTCTCAGTGGTCGCTGAAGGTCATGGCTGGAAAACACCAACAAAACCACATTGTCAGCAAAAAGCTGAGATGAGACCCTGAGGATCTCAAACCTCCTCTCCAGCACAAGATCAGGAGACAAGGGCCTAGCAGAGAAGGCAGATGCATTTTGTAAATAAATAAGAAAAAGTGTAGCATCACTGTTGAAGCCACATCCTCCTGACTGAGCGGTTTGATCTTTACAATAGCCTGAAGGTTGACATCTGGACATCCTGTATTTCTATCTGACATTTAGCTAAAATCAATCCCACTACCAGCTTATGTCAGATTCCTCAGCGTAAAGCAGCAGGCATGAAAACAGCAACACTGACTGGACACCATCACGCTGAGATGAGTGACACACTTTCAAAAACAAAAGTTGAGGAATCAGAGGAAAGGAAAGAAGACAAAGACTGAATAACTAAGACTCTTGAAAACAAGAGAGAACATGGCATGAACATGTTTGTAAGTTTCTTCATCAGTGAAATTCAGTCATTTATTTCTATGAGGGAAAATTCCTGCTTCCTGGAGTGATCAGGCCTGCAGGAGATGGTTGATTCTGCGTTTCAGAAAGGCCCTTACATTCGTTCCAAGTTGGGTTGGGAAAAACTGTGGTTAAGAAACATTCTTCTTGTTTCTGATTACTCTGGATATCTAAAATTTGGGGAAAATGTGCACTATTATCGGATATCCTTGAGTTTTAATAGCATCAATATCTGAGCAAATAATCCAAAGAAAACACCCAGAACAGGAGACAGGGAATGGTGACTGGAACTGGACAAACATATCCTTTTGAGCCAAGACCTAGAAAAAAAAGAGAAAAGAAGAGTTTTTTTTAGTATTTCAATATTTTTTATTATATTCAAAGTATTTTATATGCAGATCTATCAAGTAAGTTTTGAATCACAGTATACGGAACAGGATTACGGCTACTGATAAGAAATAAAGGAAGAGAAAATGAAAATTTCTGACTTGGATCTCTGAGAAAAAAGTCAGGATTTTGAGAAAAAGTCACCATTATTTTTCTTTTCTTTTCTGGGCATTTAATCCTCTTTCATAACAACCGATCGTGAGAAAAAAACCTGGGAAAGTCAAACATTTAATGTGAAAGAAAATGTAAAAAAAACAACTGTTTTGATCATTTGACAAACGGTTTAGTTTATTCTATGTTATTACATAGTTAAAATAATAAATATGAAAATCTTCACACATTCAAACTTTTTCTGTGTTTAATCCATGATGGACATGAGCACCTGTGTTTAATAGGTGAGTTTGACAACGAGTTTTAAAAAGGCGCCACGTAATCTCACGAGCTTTCCACCAAATGTTGTTTTGGAATTTTAATTCAAACAAAAAGCAAGAACTGGTAAACAGCCACAAGAGCTTGGCTCCTCCCCCCTCATGCTGGTCACCTGCCGGGTCACATTTTGCTGTAGAATGGTACCACAGCAGGAGAATGATGGAGCAGGTTTTTGTACATTTTTGGGGAGGTACATGAAACACAAATGTCCTTACTTCTGTTCAGTCTGTTTTGTCAATAAGACAGCACATAAAAAAGCACCTTGATGATAAACTGCACTAGAAAGACTAAGACATCGCTGGACAATAATAAACTGTTGATTTTTAAAACGTTTGCTGCTTCAGTGTTTCACGATCTTGTTGTCAAATGATTCTATGACGCATTAAAGTAGCATTACAAGCAGCCTTGTTTGTTTTACATAAACAGCCCCACAAATCATTATGGCATGTTTTCAATCAGACGAACCCTAAGGATCATAAGGACCAAGGCAGCGGGTAGCAGGGCCGAACAAACAGGAAGTGGGATCTGTGTGTTAAGATGATTACATCACTGATGCTGAGCAGGATGAAAAATAAATTAAAACATTTTTTTTAGTCTGATGCTTTTGTTTTAAAAATGTTCTTCTGGTAAAACAAAGAAAATATAGAAATGAAAATTTGCAAATGTGTGTAAAAGTGTAAACACTGATGTGATGGAATGCTTTTAAAAAACAGAGGTTAGATGAAAGAAAAGGCAGAGATGGGAATTATGGCTTCAACAAGTCATCCCCATGTTGTGTTTGTGTTCTGGTCAGCAACTGAACCAGGTTCATTCACTGTGCTGATTGAAATGACCTGGTTTTGTTGCTGAGCTGAACAAAGACATGACATGAAGATGACCTGTTGAAGCCATAATTCCCATCTCTGTAGGATGGCTTCCTCTCCTGGGTTAGAAATTAGAACTGAAAACATATAAACACCAATGAGCGATTGCTTCAGCTCCTTTTATTTGTAATTACTTTAATATAAAAAGTAAAATGAAGATGAATGAGAATGTCACAAGTGCATGTAATTTGACGGCATTTTATATGACCTTGTTATATGATCTGCATTCATGCATCTGAGTTTTGTTTGTCCACCGACCTCTGGAAGACTGACCGCACGTTTGTGTTTCCTGTTCAATGATCCACCAAGTTCTGACTTTATCATTCTGGCCCATGCTCCATGCTGCTATTGTTCATCACCACTATGTTCTTAGATGGTTGGGAGGAGTTTTTCTTCAATTCTTAGTCCATAAAAGCTCAGAACACTGTGTGCAAGAGACCAAAGCGTTTGTCTCGGTTCCTCAGATATAATGATGTACCACACGGCTGCACCATGTTCACATTTTACTTTAGCCTTTGATTTTACAACTCCAATGTTATTTTTTACCAGGATTTATTAGGGCTGGGCAATATAGACAAAAACGTATTTCCCAATGTGTTTTTAGCTGATATATATGTTGATAGCTTTCTTCTTGTAGAATATTTACATGCTAACTCCATTCAAGCTGTCTTGTGAAATGATATACATAACTTAATCAGCAGATTAAATGCATTAAAATCTGGGCTATCAGCCGATTAAAAAAATTTACTAATTAATCGCACAATTTTCTGTAATTAATTGTGATTAATCGCAATTTATCTGATCATTAGCCTGGCTGCTCTTACACTTTTTTCCAACTTTATATTTCTCTATGAAAAAATAAGTTGTCACACACTCTATGGAAACTTTCAGTGAATCCACAAATAGTGGCTTTCAAATGGTTTTGATTACTTTTTGGAAGTTTAGAAAAGAAGTAGATGAGACAGCATGTCTGATAATTTAGTTCCTCATCTGATAATATTAGAACATGTCAGTAATGTCTGAGGGGCTTTTATAAACACTGTATAACTAACACTCCTGGACAGGGTTTGGATTACACAGAGGCTTCTGGGGAGCCCGGTTATAGGGGTGGGGGGTGTTCTGTTTTGCCTTGGCCCCCAGAATGCCTTGAAACGGCCCTGGGTGTGTGACTGAGTTTTGAAGGTGATCTGAATTGTATCAGATGTATAAATATTACATGTATATAACTTATTGTTTTATACAGGTAAAAACGTGTAGTGGAGATAAATCTACGTACATTTGACGTTTCAACACTTTGTTTTGTTTTCTTGTTTTTATTTAACTATTTTCCTGTCCTGTCTGTCTCTCATCTTCCTGCATCTCCCCTAAACTCTCCAGAAACTCTGCTGCCTGGATTCTTACTTTTTCCACCTCATCAGTTACTTTTGAGAAGATCAAAGGGATCTCCTGACCACAAAGCAGAGAGCGCATTTTGATGCTGCGTCAGTGAGGTGAAATCACCGCAGCACCGCACAGCACAGGTGATGAGCTTCGCAGCAGCAGAGCGCTTCGGGCACAAATAAGACAGAAAGTAGAGAATATGTGCGGACATGAACAATCGTGGGTTAATTATAGTTTTTTGGTTGCGCCACTTTGAGAATGGACCGTGCGCAGGATGCAACTGCCTGGAGCGCACCAACGATCAGCTCTCTGCCGCTCTCTGTGCTCTCCGCTCAAAGAACCCCTGTTACGCTGAGAGCACATAAATCACCCCCCACCCCCACCCCGACGCCCCTGACAGAGAATGAAAAGTGGACATCTCCGGGGAAAAGAGGACATATGGTCACCCTAGTTTACATTATCTGAGGACAAAGAAGCACACTTTTTTTAACGATGTGACCTGAGAGTGAGAATAATCTCTCACAAGGCACTGTGGTTGCAGGGGTTGACAGGTACTTGCATGCAACAGGTGCTAGTCTGGAATGTGCTTCTTCTCTCTTCAACCACCACTGTAATGGACAGTCTCCAATATCAGTTTTGGGCTCTGCTTTGTACCGATCTAGACAGCGCTCCATGGACAGCATTGTCCATGCTAGCATGCTAGCATGGACAGTGCTGTCCATGCTAGCATGGTAGCAAGCTTGTCCTCTCCTCTTTTTCTGCTGCTGCTGCTTCTAATCATTCCCAGCAGGTCAGACACCGGCATGGCGCAATGCTGCCCCCTCCTTCAGAGCCGCTCACGAGTTTGAGGTGTCGGATTATGTAAAATTTTAAATAATTACGTTAATTTTTTAATGCATTAAACATTTCACATTAATTAACTAAATGAACACATTATTTTTCACAGCACTAATTAAAATGTATTGAATCTTGTCTAACACTAACCTTAGTGCCTATTCTCTATCAGTCTGAGCTTTAGAAAAACTACTACAGCTGTGTGTTAACACATGTAGGTTTAAATCTTTATGTGGTTTTACATTTTTATACTGTATTTGTATATATGTACTCCACAAGTGTTGCTTGAGAGGTGCTAATGCAGCATCAGTCGCTCAGGGGATTAGCTACACAGCCGTACTGCTCCTCTCCCGTTTCCATCTCTAATCACGTGTGCTGCAGAGCCTTTGAAACTTACTGGACATCTTTGGTATGCGAATATGGCCACTGGTGGCGCCATCCCCCCCCTCACTCAGAGCTTTGATCTCAATTAGGTAGTCCTCTCCAGCAGGGATTTGCAGTTCCACGTTGGTCTTATTGGTTTCCAGCACCGCGGTCCGGCCATGCCACTTTTGTCGATACACAACCTGAAAGAGAGGAAGGATCCTGCGTTGAACAACGACTCCATCAGATGTAACAGTAAAATACTAAAACATTCATGACCACTGAGCACTGACATGAACAAATGTAGACACGATTGTTGGTACCGTTCAGCCCTTAAACTCACACACTTTGTTCACAAATAAAACATTTCTTTTGAGTTTATTTTCAACTATTCATTTTAGTTAAATGAAAATGTCACAGACAATGGCGATAGTTTCCCTTGTCATATTTCAGTGGCTGCACCTTTTGCAGAAACCAATGAGCCATCTGGATTTGCCAACAAACGCATCGACTCACTCTTCTGTTTCGGCTGTCTCAGGTTTGAGGGTCAGTCTCCACGCTGCTGTTTCTAGAGATTTTCCATATAACCATTCTCATATGTTCAATAGCATGGTGATATGGGTTCAGAAGGGACCATTTAAGAAAAGTCTGTTTTGTCAGCCAGTCTTCAGATGTTTTTGACTTTTTGCTTTGTGCCTTAATCCTTTTAGAGGACTCATATCTACAAACGGAGACCAATCTGACTAGCCTGAGTTTTTCCTTCTTTCTCTTCTATCTTTCCTCTGATTCAGCATTTAGTTTTTAGCTGCTTCACTCACACCTTCACAAATATCTGGTCCTAGCTAAAACTCACTAACTGATCGTAGAACAGTTAGTCCAGCCTTAGTATTTGGTAAACCTTTATAAAGGATTGAGATGGTCCTCTAACATCTGAGCTTTACAGACAGCTCTAGTCTTTGCTTCCTGGCCCCTGTGCAGTGTGGTCCTCACCTTGATACTAAACCACCCAGCAGCAGGTCGGTTCTCTTTACTGTAAATAGGCTTGTGTGAACCTAATTAAGGTGAAACACAGTTTAAAACATGAGTAGTATGCAGGATAATGAGTCTCTTTAACAGGGTTTCAACAAACCGTACTGAAATGTTTAAAAATATATTTCCAAAATAAACATCAAATCATTGATGTTTGCAATTTTTGTCACTCACTACCAAACATTGGATAATTGCTCCCGATTAAATCACTTTTCTAGAGAAATGAAGGTTCACTGAGCTGTAAAAGGACCAGCCGCTTAGTCTGCATTTGTATAGTTTTTTCTCAGTGAATGTATACACCCAAACACTCCAAATCAGCAGATGTGAGCACTGACAGATTGTGAATATTCATCCCTCTCGGGAGGAGGTTATAAGTTCAGAATGTCTGGGGGGATCATTTGTCCCAATGAGTCAATGCAGAAAAACAGCCAGGGCCTGAGACATTCATTGTAACATTTAGTCATGCATTTTCATTGTGGTCAAATTGTTTTTCCCCTTAAAAGAATAAAAAAACACTATTGAGAAGCAGACTGCATTTGAAAACAAGAAAAATGTTGTTCTGTACAATTATTAAACTGGTCTCTTCTATGAAACGTTGGCTTCTATACAAAAAAGCTCTACAAAAGACTTATCTGTAAATGATGCAGACTGCATAAATGTGCAATAAATTAACATATTTGAGGAACACATTATCAAAAACTGTGTGTTGTGGAAGTTTTGTATTTCATTGCTTTAATCCTGTTAACAAATGTCCTGAAGCATCCCCTCACTCAGACACACCCACACACTGTTCTCTCCCCCCCCCCCCCCCACACACACACACACACGCACGCACACACACACACACACACACACACACGCACACGCACACGCACACACACACACACACACACACACACACACACACACACACACACACATTCTTGTCTCAGTGACTACGTTTACATGCAGCCAATATCTGGGTTATGATCGGGTTAAGGTCGGGATTCGGGTTTCTGAGTTGATCAGAATAACCCGTTTACAAGCATAAATAGAAAGAGTTACCTCCAACTTGCATAACCCGATTTAAATGCGGACATTGGGGTAGCGTCAAGAGGTATGGACTACGTCCAGACGCAATATGCCTCATTTCCGGTTCTTCTTGTTCCGGTATCCGTGAAAACAACAACATGTTTCCCAGTTCGGAAGAGATAGCGACCGCGTTTGTTTGCGCTTTAGTTTCTTACGTCACTCCAAAAGTGTGGCGCTGTGCCGCAACTCGCCATGTTGCTCCCAACTTGTTTACTTCCGGTGTTCTGGCGCGTGCAAGACGTCTCGCTACTCAAAAGACCAAGATTCCTTGCGAACAGAGCATGCGCAGAACACACGCTTTGATGGGGATATCCCGATATGCGTTTACACGACCAAACATTCGGGTTAGAAAAGGGTTACCCCAGGTGTAGTAACCGGGTTTTTAAAAACCCGGTTATGAGCATATCCGGGTTTTTGGCGGTGTTTACATGGCCGTGCGGAACCGGGTTTTTGTGAATATTCGGGTTTTAAAAGGGTTACTGGCTGCATGTAAACGCACTCATTCATATACACTCTCTCTCTCGCTCTCACACACACACACACACACACACACATTCTTGTCTCAGTCATACACACTCTCTCTCTCTCTCACACACACACACACACACACACACACACACACACACACACACACACACACACACACACACACACACACACACACACACACAATTACCTCACCCCCATTCTTATCTTTTTGTTTAAATAAAGTCTGTGACCAGATGTTCGGGGCATTTTGCCTCGTGCATATGCCGCAGTTATAACTGGTTGACTTGTTGTCTCATTGTCTCCCTTTCTCTCCGACTACAGGAAATGGGTTATTGATAAACATATTGATAAATTCCCTAAAACTGTAATTTCCTTAAAAGTTGAAGACATATGAGTCATTGTTGTGGTGGTTTGAAGAGGCTCAATTCCCTCAGTGGCAGG